>NW_017534497.1:437246-452954 GCF_001853355.1 Bactrocera latifrons
ACTTTTTTGTCAGAATATACGTAAATTATGTATTTAGTTTATAAAATAACTGTTGTTATTTATTCATTAATTACCCGAAAGTTTGAAACAATAATGATTAATGAAATGGCGCAAATTAATAATTCCTGCATAATAGAAGAAGAATTTATTGAACACATATGTATATATTTCTTAATTGATTGTTCAATATGAATTTTTAATGAGCAACGAAATTACAAAATCGCACATTRAAAGAGCTAATTAGTTGTGAGCGCTATAAAAGCCGAACAGAGTTTGTATTTCCCATTTCGATTTTGTATAATTTTTAAAAATCATTTATCAATTTGCCAAATTAATCGCTAATATGTCAGAAATTTTACTACACAAACACAAACACATATATATATGCACACATACACATACATATATATGCACACATATGCAGAGGAGCAGTTGTCTCTGTGTAAATTCCAAAAGTTTTGGCTAATAAACCAGCTTTGGCTCAACAAAAACACTGCAGACTAGTTAGCGTACAGCTAATATCCACACAAAAGCCTAACACACACACAGACAAACACACCCATTACGGCATAAATAAATAAATATGCGCCACTGGCAAAGCAAAAAACAAAAAATCTATTGACAATGCATTAAGCTGTGCGTAATTTGCACGGAAAATTGTAAACAAATTACCAAACGCCTACCCCCCCAAAGCCAACGGAAGGCGTATGGTTCATAGAAAATGCATGAGGCGCCGACACCTGCCCGGCAGCACACATAATGACGGGCAAACTAAGCGAAAATGTGCAGGTAAACTGCAACGATGACTCCCCCCAACCAACGCGCCTGCACTATTTGACAGTTGCATGGCAATTTAATATTCGCGCACTCGCCTAACAAAGGCGGTAGTGTGCAGAGGTATGAACGAACGGCTGTAGGAGCGCGTTAGCTTTATTGGTGGTGGCGGTTGCGGTAGCAGCGGTGGCGTTGGSAGCAGACCAAATTAATCTTTGTCATCTATTATGAATTCAATCAATTAAAAATTTTCTAAATGATTTTCTACAGCACGCGCTTTGAACACATACACAGCCATACACATAATAACATATATACACACTAACGTAAATATACCGGATTACACTACCCTATTCATTCAAACAAAGGATAATTTACGCAAAGTGGAAGTTTGCATGTTGATACATCCGCTATTATACATGGAATATGGTTGATTATAGCTTGGTTTATACAAATATACGTGTATGTATGTTTATATTCAATAATTTGAATTATTAAATGGTCAATTGCAACTTAAGTTGACTATATGTACTAACGTAGAGTGAACTATTTCTGTATTACAATATATTTGCTTTAGAGCGGGTTGCTTGACAGTGAGCCAAAATAATCGCTTATACGGCAAAAATGATACCGAACATTTTCAATAACATAGCCTAAGTGAATATGGGTCTAAACCCGAGTTTAACTTTAATGGTTAATAAAAATTTCTATTTCCGAACGAAATATTCTTACGAAGATACGTTTTGTTATTCTATTGATCATTTGTTGGAATCGGCCATATCAGACAACTATTACGTATATCCCCAATACTATAAATCTTTCGCASAACCTTTCTCTCGAAAACTTGCAACGTCGACTCTTTCCATCGTCCAAGCCTCTGYACCATATAACAGGMCGGGATTAATGAGTGACTTATAGAGTTTTGTCTATGTTCATYGTGAGATTACTTTACTTCTCAATTGCCAACTCAACTCAGTCSGAAACASCAGCTGTTGGAAAGAGCACTCTGCGTTGRATTTCKAGRCTGACGTTGTTGTTGGTGTTAATGCTGGTTCSAAAATAGACGAAAATTTCTACGACTAYAAGTTATGACTGTCAGTAATGACATGGGAGTGAAGACGAGAGTGCAACGAGTTTTTGTTTGATGGCAGGATGTATTCGTTCACTACCAGACCCATTTTCCTCGCTTTCTTATTCAGTCAGAAGAACTATCACCGTCACACACCAGCAGCTGTTCACTCTTATAGAAGATTGTGCCTCCTCTATTTAGCTCTGCAACTCGTATTACTTCCTCTAACAAGAGGTTSAAGAAGTCACATCTTAGAGAGTACTGTAGGTCTGAAACCTCGCCTGTTGTCGAACGATATGCCAACGCATTTGAATAGCTCGAGCAGTAATCCATTGTCCCTGCCGCTTTGTTGTTCTTCAGGTCGGGCAATGGAACATATATAGGRCGCATACTGAGTTTAAAAGCCGAATTGTAGCGCACACACAAAYTAGGTTGAGTTATAAAAAAATAACAATATTTTCCCTGTGACGCAACAGTTTTAGCTAAATTTTAAAAGGTGTCGGTGAGCAYACAAAGTTTCCCATAAAAATTATATTACAAAATCTGTACTCATTGAAAATACTATAACTTTTGTAGCGTTTAGAATAAAAATTTTTACATCACCGGTTTTTGTAGAACATAAAATTTTCTACAAATTTTAGATAAAAGGATTTTTTTTTTTTTTATTTCAAAAATTTATTTATTTCAAAGCTTTTTATAGTCAAAATTTCAAAGCAACTTATGGATAAAGTCAGTGTTTTCGCTCACCTTAACACACGTACACATATATGGCATATATTTATAATCACTACGATTCGAGTTGCTGTTATTATTGTGGCTCATTGATTTGTAATTATAGCAAATAAGAAGTACTAATAATCAGACTAATCATGGCAAAGTAGCAGTAGTAGTAGTAGCTCAGCAACAAGCAATGTGATTAAATATATTACAGGAGGATATCTACAAATATATTCAAAGCAACAAAGGAAAATGTAACGCACACAGTTTACATATACAAACATATCAATATACATACATACATATATATGTGTATGTGTTCAAAAGCCTTAAACTTCAGGCGTGTAGCCGGACTGCGCACAGCCGGCTCTAAATTATTGGTATACTTGTTTAAATCCTCACCTAAAAAGCAAAACAACTTATCGTCAAAACAGTCGATATTGAGTTTTTATTGCTCTCGATTCACTACATTATACTTATATGCATAAAATTGTATGTTTCCGCTATGAGTTATAAATAACCAAAATGTAACCATTTTATAACCATTATAATTACCATTTTATAACCTATATAACCATTATTATTACCATTTTATAACAACACTTCAAATTTTATTTTATTTTTTCARTATGAATGGTTTCCATTTTCCTTCGCCGTACACTTATGTTACGCTATTTTGCATTTTAGGTGACAATATATAGTATAACATATGAATATACATACATTTAATTTTGTACTACAACTGCGCATAGTTTTATATTTAATACGAAATTGAGCATGTCGAATATAAAAGGATTAATGAGTCCACAAAGCGCGCTGAAACGTTTGCATAGACCGCGCAGTATGTCATGTTCATTATAAGTAGAATAAAGAGAAAATGTTAACTTCAACTATAATACCTTTCACAGGTGCAATTGTTATAGAGACTACATGTAAACGTACCCGGCAATTTGGATTCATGATATTTAATTTAAATAACCTTCGAATCAAGCTACGTAACTCGTGATCGATTCCTGGTGTGTCTTAAGGCCTGAACAGGTCTTATGATGGCTCCATTCCTTGCATGTATTATATCTAACCGAGGTGGAGTTTGGTTGGGTTGGATGCAATGCCAGCACGAATCAAAAGAATATGAAACAACCCTCCTGCATGACGTTGCTCTGATAGAAATGGGATTACATCTCCGGAAGTACAGCCCTTGGCCGGATAAAATCAGGGACAATTCTGTTAATGTAGAACCGGCTGTTGTGGGAATTAATATACGTATTTACTTTTGGGAATTGGTTACTCTAGAAGCTCTATGGATAGGAGCTCACGCTAGGACGTCACACGTCGTCTCCCACTGTACCTTTTAACCCATTCCCTCCTCAACTGCACTCTTGAAAACTAAGATTTCTTCGTCGAAGAGTCTTCTCTTGTCTGTACTTTACTGACAAGGAACATGTTGTTGAGACGAATTGGCTGAAGAAGAGTCACAGTTACATTTCTTTACGGTTGAGTTGAGCTTTGAGGGAAGATGGCGAGAAAGTTTTCTGTAAATTATTCGTCAAACAGAGTTTTGGGCTACCGTTAAAACTTTTCGGCCGTCATTTCTTGATGAAATAGTCGGAAATGATAATAATCGTTTAAAAAATATATGGCTTAATCGCAGCTTTAAAACGCAGTCCATTGGTTGAGTTAACTGAAAAATTTTCTCCTACTCTGGTGTCACCAAATTACAGAAGTAAACATTAGAGATCGTATAAAACCGTCATCCTGATCCAATCCTCTTGCGAGAGCCACCCATCAACTCCTAGTTCCTCGCACAGTATGTTCCTTGTGTTAGACCGTCATACGTCGGAGCGTTACATCAATCAAATGTAATTCTTGCACTGGCTGGTGGCACTTTCCGACGTGTTACGGCCTGCGCACCACTCGTGRGTATAGTGAGTCRTACGTTGCCCCATGCTGCAGGAGTCTGCCCCCRCAGCACCATACARTGGCRTYGCCAACCAACACCAGTGCTMCTGCGAGTTCTACAGCTACAACAATGACCACCTAGATGCCGCTCCCTCATCCCCAGGATCACCCCCGGACACCCGTAAAAAACTCAGATTCTACAATTCAACTGCAACGGACTACAGAGTAAGATCGAAGAGATAGTTGCCTGGAATGCGTACCGATAATTGCGGTCCAAGAAACCAAATTAAACAGCCGCTCAGTTCTTCTAAGTTGTGCAGGTTTCAACGTCGAAGCGGCATGTTTCCTGATAGACAAATGCTTTACGCCCGTCGCGTTGCGCTCCACACGCTATTTCTGTGTAAATTTCRAACTGCTGGACAACACCGCCCCACTAACGGCAAATAAAGTGATTTCGCAATGCATTTATTCCCACCCACCGCCAAATGCGACAGGAAATTCAATAACTTTGCCYCCCTACTGTGCCGCGCGGATGCGTGTACGCTTCATTGCACCCACCCCCGCCGAACGGTGAGACTGCGGTAAATGCCGTCAACGCCATTAAATTGTGTGATTGATCACAATTTTGAAAGTAATTATCCTGCGCTTTTGCCGCTCCAACTACTGACTGGCCGGCAAGTTTGCGCCTCTCCTCCGTTTCACCGTTATGCGTATGTGGCAATAATGCGTGATACATGTACTATATGTATACATAYATACRTATGTATAGGTCTATCATCAGCTGGCGCTGTTGCATAGTCGTTGATTGCACCATTGATTTGGTGGCATGTTTGTTGGCATTTGCTTTTGTTTGTGTTTTTGCATTTGTATCCACATCGGAAAGTCTAAATTGTGTGTGATTTCCATGAACAACAACAACAGCCAACCCTAAGCACTCAAGCAATACGCTTTGGCAACTTGGCCATTTGTGGCATTAATGGTAATTACTTTGTAAATAATTTCATGCCAAACGGACGGACATATACTACGCTATATATGTATACACTCACACATACATACACTGTCATTTAAGCCTCTGCAAGCGTATAATTAGAGCCACATATGGACGCACACGCATATGAAGCCTGTGGATTTGGTTTGTGTAAGTGATTTTCTCTCTCCATAAGTTTTTTGTCCTTGGACACTTAACTGTACATGCGTYGGACATTATTACATGCTTGTAGTCTCCAGCTACAGTTTCGGGCATTTGTTTGTGTTGATCTAATGTGGCACTTTAAATCCGCTTAAATTAACTTCCTTTGAGGGAAGAAGATTAACCAATTTAAGCAGCTGARTTTCTTATACTTGTATGTATTTTGTAGTGTTGTTGCACAGTCTGCCGAAGATGTATGGGAAATGAGGGTATCTCCAGCTTAGTATTCGAAATTAAGGCGAATTTAGAGACTTGCAACTGAAAGCTAACACAAATTTCAATCAACTTGTGGTTCATAACTCTACAATCTTGGTGTTAATCTGAATTAGATGCACGGAAAAATAGGATTTTCTAATAAGAGTGTTATGATATATTAGATGCACGGAAAAGTAGGATTTTCTAATAAGATTGTTATGAATTTCTTAAAAAAGCAAAAACTATTTGTTAAGGAAAACCAAATATTTTAGTTTATTTAAAGTGAAGTAAAATCAATACAATTAAGTAATTAATAACATCATTCACATGGCTTCCTTGACTTCTTTTGCGGGCGCGAATTCGATGAACCCAATTTCGAATACTTTTTCTACTAAATCAAGTCAATTGTYATGAATGACATTCAATTCTGACTTCAAAACCCTGAGAAAATCTAATTTATTGCTAAAGACTAATGACTTCAAAAAACGCCACAAGAAGTAGTTTTATTTTGTTAAATCAAAACTTCTTGGAGGTCATTAAATGTCACAATTTCTTGAAATTATCGAATCTGCGAACTTTTCTCACAATAATTCGGTTATTGCACATGCTACGTGGCATATTGCCTGGTCATGTTCGAACTAGACGTTGTCAAGATGAACTTATTCCAATTACGACCATAAAAAGTTGGATATCATCGATCTATGCCGCTCTCCATTGAGTGTAACAGTGTCAGCAGCTTCATTTCGAAAGAAGTACGGACCGATAATTCCACCAGACAAATACCAACACCACACTGTCAATTTAGGCGAATGTGATRGTTGTTAATCGAATAATTTGTGGATTTTCTTGGCACCAGAATCGCCAGTTTTGTTTATTTACCGCACCACTCAGATAAAAGTGAGCCTCATCAGAGAAGATGACTTTCGTTCGTTTTCAAGTTATTTCAAGGATAAATTAGTAAACTCACGACCTTTACGGTAGCCCAATAGTTTCAGTTCTTGAGGGAGACAAATTGTATGCRAATGCAAACCAAAAKCCTTTCTCAAAATCCGCCAGGTTAAAAATATACCGTTTCAATCAGTTGCCAAGATATAACTCACAGAACTCGGATATTTACATTGAATGCCTTAAGGAATATACGAATTTCAAAAAATCTAATATTTTTATTGTCTTATTAAATTTTACAACGGCTATGGAATATTGTTTAAAATGTTCAAATTTATCCGGGTATCTAATATTTTCGGAGATAGAGTCTTGAAAAATTGTGCGCACGRGGGTAATTATGCTAAGTGCACCGTCTTTAACCACTTCGGTACGAGCGTCGACTATAGTCGACAGYCAGGAACTTTATCTTATATCTACAGTTGCGCAGTGTTCGCTCGGATAACTCTAGTTTCACTAAATCCATCAAGCAAAACGGTTCATCACAGATGTTCGACGAACGAGACAGTGCGCGTATGGTGAATGCCGGTCGTRAGCAATGTTTTGTGGCCGCTAGGCGCCGTACAGAAGTGATTAGACRCTTTTTTCTCGAAACTGTATTTTTGAAGTCGGCTGAYAAGATTTCTCGGAAACTACTCAAMYGTTCTTCAYKAAATTTTCCTCAGATCTTTGAGATACAATTTTTAAAGACTATGAAGTATTATTTTTTTCGATTACAACTATKTATTTGAATTGAAAAAAAAAAAATTCGAAATATTTACTGAAATTTTTATTTTTTTKTGTAAAAATGTCKGCCAAAAATTCCCATTTTCCATTTAGTTTAGTTCTAACCAAGTTGTTCTAAGTTAAGGTTTTGACTAAAACRCGGTTTTTTCACCTTAGATGATGCCGTAAGAAGTTATTCTGCCAACGTGGTCGCATCTTTTTTCCAAGGGGTTACCGGAAATGGCGTCGGAATGACTGAGTTTAAAATTATTTTTTTGTTTTCAAAATTTCAGAATTTTTTTGTTTATAGTATATGCTTGCAATAATAGAAATTCTATTAAAATATTTAGTTCCTTATATGAGGAAAAAGTGTTGAAAAAAGGCTGGGCCGAGTAAACCCATGCAACCCTTTAAATTAGATCTGTCCTTAAGCATACTTAACGAGCATAGATTTTATAAGTGTTTATGTTTTCCAATACTTCCTAGGTGAAACACTTGGCCTCTTGCTTTGCCTTCTGCATTTGAGCCTAGTTCAGGTGCTTTCGGCATGGCCTCTGGAGTAACAAGACATTTGAAGTTTCCTTTTAGATAATGACGAGGTTATTCCGCCACTGACTCGTATTATCTCGTACTCATGCATTCCGAACCTTTGGCATTTTTCTATAGCAACACTGTGGAACATTTTTGGGATTATTGTCTGGGGGTGAGAAATTCCAAGTCAGGGTGATGGTACTATGCCATGCATTCAATTCTGCGTCAATCAAAATATTGTTGAATGCGTCACTTTTAATCAGCTTTTGTATATCTGGACCATTTAGTACGCCTGATTGGAAAAAATTAATTTGTTAAGATGGAAAACCATGGGAAATAAGGAAAAAATTTAAAAGGTCATAAAAAAAACAGGCACATACGAACGCCAAACCCTTTGAGGGTTTTAATATACTGACCTAGTACCATCACCCTGACTTGGAATTTCTCACCCCCCAGATTAACTGTTGTACTGTGTAATTACCACAAGACAATTTCATCTGGASCATTACATCAATTTTAGGCTTCCTGACCATTGCAGTGTGTCTCTAGCGGAAGCGTCTGCCGTTAAGGAAAAAATAGATCCAAAGATCCGGAGCGTAGCATTTGTAAGGAAGCTTCTGCAAGTAGACACACACTTCCTTTCCACTAGCTACAGAATGGGACGAAAGCAAGAGCTCCGCTGGCTGCTTCAAGTTCACTTTTGGTTGGTTGGGCCTCAGGTTAGCTCGCCAAGCGCTGGTAAGCTTTAAGCAACGGTGAAAATGCATTGTCGTTCAGGTCCTGGGTAAATCATAAAAGGCTTCAGCTAACTTCATCCTTCAATAGAAATTCTATTTCGCTGTTCGATCTGAATTCATTCGGTAATATTAAAAGATGACGTTTATAKTAGACTTGAAATAAGATTAGATAGAAATATCATAGCTCAATATTTCTTTCTTGAATGTTTCGCCTYTGCCAGATGAGGGCTAAAAAACCTTAAAGCTCCTAACCAGATTTGTGATTAAGCCTACAAGGCACTTTGGATACAGGATTTGGCCAATGGCAAAAGATTAGAAAAATATTACGTCGTAGCAGCGTTCCATTTAAGGACAGGTTAGCATTCAAGTCAGTTTTCAAACACTTATCTCGTACGCTTTTATACCCTGAACAAGGTATATTAAGTTTACCGCGAAATTTGTAATACCCAGAAGGACTTTAATGCTACTGTCTTTCCGCCGTCCGTCCGATTGTCTATTTATACACGAAGATGTCCCTAAGGTTTTGAGATATTGATCTGAAATTTTTCTTTCCAAGAACTGCTAATTTGTCAAAACCGACGATATCTGATCACTATACGGTATAGCCGCCATACAAACTGAATGATCAAGCTCAGTTTTACTTGCTTTATACTATATTTCTAAGTACTAAACCAGTTAATACCGTTATTCAGTTTGCTCATCTAAATTCATTACTTTTCACTCTATTTAAGCACATTTATTGTGTGTAACTAATTCCGACAATCACAGCGCCATTTCTTAACCATAAAATTCGCCACTGATTCACTGCGAAGCCAACAATAACAAAGCMAATATTGTGCTAATGTCAACAACAAAAACATTATTACAAGCGATTTCATTCACACAACAGTTACGAGTAGTGGAAATGACAACAACAAAGCCGGCTTTATTGTGTCGAACTAAKAAAGGCGAAAATACCCTTTCACGCTGACCTTCATTCATAGACCCTTTTATGACTTTTATATGCTTAAAAGCATTTGACTTTAAAATTAAATTTAAACAAAGGCAAAACAAGTAATTTTAACAAAACACACGCACATGTGCACGCGCATACATAGAAAGGATGTGAAGACACACAGAGAGAGAATTGGAAGACAAATATTTAAGGGAAAGTGAGTGAGGACACACAAAAGGACATGAAGGACAAAAGTAATGTCAACGTAAAGGCAAGTACATGTGTTCATGTATGAGTGTATGCTTGTGTGTGTGTTGTAAGAATTTTTTCGTGTCTCCTTTGTCATTTTGCTTTGTCGCAGCGTATGCCGCTGGCGGAGTCAATGAAAAGTGAATGAATACGTGAAAGTGTGAGTAGCGGCATATGAGTAAGTGCGTATGTGTGTTTGTGTTTCGCACACATCCCTGTAAATTACTTTCACCATATCATTTGCGAGAGATCAACACAGCGTATGAATGGGCAAATCTACAAGTATGCCCGTTCCAAAGACTCAAGGAGCACAAGGAACCTGTATGCATATACATACATCTGTGTGTGTGTGTGCTTCTTCTCTTCTTTGTAAGCATGAATAAAGAATGTCTACGGTCGGACAGTAAATGACCCAAGCATTGGCAACAAAATACCAACCAGCAGCTGATCCCTGTGTGTGTATGTGTTGATGCGCGCTGGCCAACAGTGAACATGAATGTACTACCAGCATATTGTCAAAGGACATCATCACCGCTGCGTCAACAGTATAATAAACACGATGATGGCCAACACGACCGTATGCCATATAACGGCAGTTGGGTCAAACCGAAAACTTGTATCTGAAGATGTTGAAATTGGAAAAGTAAACGCAAAACGCGCATGCTGGCTGAAAGGAAGAGTATGCCAAGAAGATGTGAGTAAGAGGCAAAAGGACAAATATTCAGACAAAAAAAAAAAAAATTAAAATAAAATATAAATGAACTGCTGGTTGCATTCGCACATTTATACGAGGTACAATGGAGAAGTACGCTGCCAAGGAAAGTGTTTAGAGCCCCAGTGAATCAAGGGACGCCAGCCAAAAACAAAGACTTCTGAACTTTATCTAAAAATATATACAATTTTAATCAGCCCCCTAGTGGCGTGTATCTGTCGTGCTGTAATTAGTTCACGATTGGAAGTCTCGTTATTGCGTTTTAAGTGACAGTATGTTTGTGTCATCGGTTCCAAAAGGACCTTCGAATAGAGGCCAACATTAAATTATGTTTTAATATTGGTAAAACTTTTACCGAAACGATTCAATTGATGAAACAAGCTCATTGCGATGATTGCTTATCCCGTAGCAGAGTGCACGAGTGGTTTCACCGTTTTCAAAGTGGTCGTGAAGACATAAATGACGACCAACATGTAGACCATCAAAATCCGTGATCACCGGAAATTCAGCCGAAATCATCATTGAAGTTCATGGAAATTAAATTGAGCATGTCAACGCTTTTTGACATATGGGCTTATGAAAGATGTGTGCATGGTTTGTTCCGATTTGACCAAAAACAAGTTTTAACCATTAACTACTCCCCGTACTCCCCGACTTCTTCCTTCTCGGAGAAATGCATTTTCCCACACATAGATGCCTTTCAAAAGGCTTGCGCCGGCATACTGACGGCCATATCGGCCAACGAGCTAAAACACTCGTTCGGCACGCTTTTGGACCGTGCAAAAAGCTGTATTGAAGCAGAAGGAGAATATTTTGAGTACAATAAATTGATTTTACTGAAAAAAAAACCATTTGTTCTGTTTTTTTTTTTTTTTAAGTACTGTTCACTTTGGAAAACTCCGTATAGACTAGTTTCAGCTTGGACCTTTTGTTTTTATAAAAATTTCAAGACTCTAAATTTAGATACATACTCTTGGAAGCCTTGATCAGCTCTTCTAACCGCTCCTGACAATGACTACTTTTGTAAATTCCTGTTCTCTGAAACCCAGAAAGGTAAATGCAATTCTTTTTGGAGGACATCGGATCTAACGGAGACCAAATCTTTGAACAAAAAACTTTTCAACAAACCACGTAGAAATAGCTCTAGAGATGATTGGATGTTATGTAAGACAGGAGATAGGACTGGTTATATACAAGTTTGGGTTAAAGAAATCCCAGTGAACCTCGTGGAGAGACTTCCCATGAAGTGTAGAGAATGTGATGAGTCCTTACGGATTGGGCGTATTCTCGCGAAAAATCCTATTCCACTGGGTTTTCTAAGAAATGTTGATGGTGGTTGTAAGTGAGAAAGAAGTGGGAAATCATTGAAGCTACTCCTGGTCTTAAGCATTCACTGCTGTTCAAGCTGACATTGTTGCTGGTGTTTATACTGGTTCCCAAAAAGATAACATTATCTACAACTTCAAAGTTATGGCTGTCAACAGGACGTGAGAGCCTAGTCGCGAGTGCAACGACTGTTTGTTTGATGATAGGATACACTGAAAGACCCATTTGCTTCATTCCTTATCCAGTCTGGAGAAAGTTGAGTAACGATGCCAATGTTGAGGCCAATGACATCAATAGCTTTAGCGTACCTCAGCAGCAGTAAACTCTTATTGACGATGTTACCTTCTCTATTAAGTTCTGCAGCTCGAATTATTTTCTCCAAGAGTAGATTGAATAAGTCGCACGATAAGGAGTCGCCTTTTCGGAAACATCGTTTGATATCGAACGGTTCAAGGATCTCTCCTTTCCGATCCTGATAGAGCTTTTGGTAGTGCTCACCGTCAGTTTACATAGCCGCATAGTTTTGGGAAGATACCAAACTCAGACAATAGAGGACAATCATGTGTCGATCGCATGGTGAAAAACTAATCGATTGTAGATTCTCCATGTCTAAAGCCACACTATTAAGGTCCAATCAGTTTGTTGATGGCGGGCTTCAGTCTTTCACACATTATCCTCAATAAGAGTTTATATGCGTTATATATATTATATTATTATATGGCGTCACCTTTTTTGTGGATTGGCAAAGTACACTTAGRTTCCAAAAGTCGAGCATGCTTTCATTCAAACATATCTTTCACAGAAGCTATGCATTCACTTTGACAATTCTTCACCGCCGTGCTTGAATAGCTCGGTAAACTGTCGGCTCGTGCCGCTTTGTTGTMCTTCAGGCAGGTAATTGCTATCCGAAMTTCTTCSTGGTCTATTCCATCGACACCCATTGTRAAATTGGCTTTGCCATCTCTAAAAGCTACACGTTCACTGCCTGCGTASAGMAGGATGTTCCCTCCATAACTKCAATATGCTTTCAACATCTGATGCAATTGCAATCATCGAAAGAACAAGAAAACAATACGTATTACTCGAACATCAGCGAWTCGCGGTCCTTCGCTTTACGTGGTCGCCCCATCGCTGTCTTACTACTTTGAGCAGCAATAGTCTGCATGTGTGAATTCAGTTTTAGAAACTTGCCTGCATACTAGAGTTCGCTCCCAAAATTCACCTGCCTACCAATGTATCACTTCTTTCATAGCCACGCACTTGAAAAGCGTACCTCGTATACGCTCGGAGCGGGTGATTGAAGCATACAATGAATGTTGTGGAAAATGAAGCAACTTTCCACTCAATTGAAACGCGTAAAAGGCTCATGAATGTGAGCACAAAATTCACTAAAAGAAAGTGGTCACAAGAACAAGAAAAAGGCAACAACAACCATTAACAGCCACAACACAACTGTGTTGGTTGTCGACTTTTCGGTCAACCAACGACTACTAAGCACAACTAAATATATGCAGTGTTGGAAAAAATAATAGAAACAACTTATTTGGAACAGTTATAGATAATTAATATTTGGTGATATAGCCTTTGCCCAAGGTAATTTATTCCTCTGACGGTACCTCTGGCACGCAGACTAACTACTAAGGAGGAAAAGTTTGTGTGTGTTTAGAGTCAAAGATAGTATTTTTTGGTGTTTTACATTTAATTGTTCATCCAAACAATACAGTATTTTCTCGATTTTTATAACCTGAACAAGGGGTACTAAGAAGAATGACGCGATTTCTGATGATGATGTGGAGAGGGAGGAATATCTAGGGTGCAGGAGGCTTCTAAATGATAGGGTCAGGTGTAAGTGGTAAAATCGTTGGAACAGTATTCCCTAAGATCRAATGACTTATGAGCACATTCAGGACGTTGGATTTGGTGAGGGACTCAGATTCTATCTGAGTCTCCATTTTCTGTTAACGTCATATGTCTCTGAATACATTTTTGTATCAGAGGCATCTATATGATAGGTCGGGTTGTTTTTGTGGGGCGAGAGTAGAGAACTGGGYGCATGTAATTGAAAAATTCCCAACGTACTCGGACATGAGGGAGCTGGTTGATATGGAGATTAGCTAGACTGTTGGCGGTTAAAATGTTAACGGTGTGATCTCCACTAGTCGGAATGCAGAACARTTGAGGTCATTTGCGTGTTTAGACGGCGAAGGTGTTTAACAGAGAAGTAGAGTTAGCTGCTGTGTGAATAGTGTGTGCTCATGAGGTTCGACCAGGCCAGAGCAGTATGGAAACTCAACTGGTGGTAGTAGAGGCTACGAGGTCTGACCGGATACTTAATCCTGGTACCACGCGGATCAGTAGGCCTCTGAGTTCGCTTCACTTCATCTCATAAAATCGCTAAATACGGTAAATATTAAAAGCGAAATCGACTATTAAAGGAGAGCATAATAAGTATCATTATTAGTGCTCCATTTGATATCAGTTTTATGAATATAACTTACGTACATAATAACAAGTTRATTTTAAGTATATTAAGGTCTGTTGGTTCTACTATATTTGCCAACACTGTATACTTTATATACTCGCACACTCATCTACTCACTACTCTACACTCACTCTCGCATGAGTATTATATACATTCACTCATGTGTAGAGAATAAGTGTATAGTTCACGCCTTTTGGCCGTTGGCAGTAGTTTTTTATAGTCATGATTTTTATTATTTTTATCAACTTACATATACACACTACTCGCTTTGGTCGTTCCAGCGGCAAAGTGTCTAAAATGGACGCATACAAATTTATATAATGACATAATATACTAATATAGTCGTAGATGCATATCTCCGAATGTCCTTTGACTGCCTTGGCACTCAGTTGAATTTATTTATGTGATAGGCATGGACATATGCACTTGAGTGGCCAAACGATGTGTGTGTTTGTCTGTGAGTGTGTGCGTAAATTTGTAATGTCACTTGAAGTGCCGGTCAGGTTGTCAAAGTTATAAAAATTAATATATGTATATTTTTTATGCTCGCATGTGAGTGGAGTAACGCAGCAAATGCTTGCATAATGTAGTCTGGGTGTGTTGCTGCTGCATCAAACGGCCATCAAAAGCCAACAACTTAATAGAACTATTTGGCCTGCACTGTAAGGGCCAAAGGTGGGAAATTGTCGTTCTTAGATCAAAGTAGTAAACGAAATGTCGTGGAATGATGGTAGTGCAATTGCAGCATGTGCTTTTTTATACAGGGTATTACATAAAACAAATGAAGGATATTAATAGAAGGAAGAGAGAAATTGCAGAAAAGGGAATAAGATTGAAATCTTCAAATATAGATTTTGCACCGAATTTTGGTTAAGCAAACCAACAGTAAGAGACTTTTCAATGTACCAAAAATAGTAATTCTAGAAAAGATAATGCATGCACTCTTAGCACATATAAGAGTCAAAGAAGTATAGTATTTGGAAAGGTTCAGCAAATGGTGTGAAGATAAAAGCTTTTTCTAATGAGACTCAATGACAATTCCCAAGAACATTACGYAAAACAACTTTTCWGGAAAAAACATAAATCGATAGAAGAAAGAAAGGACTAAGTTCCGCTGTAACCGATATTTTTTTACTCTTGCAACTCGTAAGAATCAAAGACAAGGAAATACCTCAACTGGCGGTTCGGAATCCAAGCAACTTCTTCTTCTTTATTAGCCTCTAAGTCATTCTTACTTTGTGCTG
>NW_017534497.1:453439-459650 GCF_001853355.1 Bactrocera latifrons
ATTGGGGAAACGGGTTCACCATCTTTTGGTGTTATGCTCTCACTGGCATTCAACAGATTGCTCTGGGCATTAGTCACTAGATCCCCTCTGTGGATTCCACAAAACTACTCGTGAAACCTTCCGTTAGTCACCGCATCTTTTCGTAGAGTTTTCGRGCATTATCCCTGCCGTCCAGCTTKTCCGGCTCTWCGTACGCACGCATTTTGGCCTATGTCTCTTTTTGTCTGCAAATTTCCCTCTTTAGCGGTCGGTATCTATCCCATCCCGCACGTGCTGCGGTCAAGTCGAGTAGAAAATCGTTCGGCTATCTATTGTGGTTGCAACTTCCCGACGTCGAACCTTTCTTGTGTTTGTTGATGTACGTTTTTTGGTTCACGTTTTTTGRTGGATGCGTATCKCTCTGCTGCAACAAGATATTGGTACGAGTCAGTGCAAGAACCTTGGAGCGTACACACGTCTAAAACCCAGGATACGTGTCTTCCGTMTATCACAACATGATCGATCTGGGRAGTGGCTTTGCGGTCCAGAGGCAGCCATAGTTTCATTAATTTTCCTATACTGCAATCTATAGATAACYATATTTCGAGCCCCGGCGAAGTCGATCAGCTTGAACCCATTTTACACCATTATATTTCGTCCTAAAACTGCACTAGAAAAACAAAATTACATAGTGGAGAACCCAGTAATTRGTCTAAAGCTTAGTCACCACCAGATAATTTGTTGAGAGTTCTTCCTGCTGATCAGCTACTGAATGCAAAGAATTCAAATTTTTTCAAAATGAATTTTTATAAATTTAATTAATTCAAAAAATGTCTGCTCAAAGAAAATTCACAAAAAGCTCCTTTCTCTGTCCTAAGGGGTTATAACCCCTTAATACCTTCATCTACCGACTTTAGTTAGAGAGCTTTAAATCCGCTAGCCTCTCAAAATCTTTTAGGTCATACTTTTTCTTCACCCTTTCTATCATATTGATTTTTGAAGTAACCAGAAAATCAACATACATGTCAGCAAAGCTCGCCACACTTCCTTTAAGGGCGCACTAAAATCACCAACACAGCCTTCGCTGGCGCGCACTTGGCCCGCACACACGTAACCCGTTGGCCACATCAACATGACAGCAGAGCGCGTCCAACACAGCGTGCATTCTAACATTAAAAGACCGACCACAAAAGGCCAAAACGGCACAAAGCAAAGCACAGCGTGGCCGCTAACAGCAGGAGTTCGYGTCAACACGGCAACACTACACACATGCACACACAAACATATTGACAACGATTAAGTTGGAGTTGGAGCCAGCACATGACAGCAAACAGGCACGAAAGGACAATGGCTAAGGACATACATATCCATATGATGGTAGGGGGCGTGCGCAACAAGCGAGTCAGATGCAATGAAGAGATCAATAATGAATGAATCAAAGTGTACGCAGTTTGGACAGCGATACCATCAGCCGAAGAGCGTGTACTGCAGGGCGCCAGCTTACAAAGGACGGACATTATAAGCGCGCGAATATGGCACTGTGTGAGTCTGATCAGCGAAGCAATCGAATTTGCTGCTGACATTCGATTAGATCGAACTAATGGCAGTGGTCAAAGAGACCCTTAGCTGCTGGCGGGACGGAAATGTCAGCAGCAGCAGTAGTGGCAGCAGTTGTGGCATTGGCTWTGCCATCGAGCTGTTGCAACGGTCCATGGCAATGAGCTACGACGGCATACAAATTTAATATGCCAGTTTACTCAGCGTCCCTATAATTTGGCACTTTAGTGCACTTAAGCACATACTTCGTTGTTAATTTCAATTAAATATTTGACTTTGCAAGCGTTTTTTTTGTTTTTTTTTTGTTCTTAGCTTTTTAATTCCGCCTTTTGTTGCAAGATAAAATGGCGCATTATGCAACTTGCTTGCACTTTTCTTTCACTTTCTTTCGCGGCTCCGGCGCGAAGACATTATGCGCGCAGACACTTGCCACTTGCCGCTTGCTACATGCAACTTGCTGCTGTCTGCCTTGGCGCAATTAATGTGACCGTCCAACCGCTAACGCCCATTAATTTATTTCGTAACCGTTATTTTTTTGGCACTCASAGTTATTTGCTCTGCGTAGAATTCATGCTATTTTGCATTTAATTTAACCACACGCCTGAGCATTTTATGCGCATTTGTGTGCGTCTGCACCGCTTCCCGACCCACTTGAGTGCGAAGGATAGCGCGCAATAATTTATTTGCATATTCAAATTTTATTACGTCCTCAACTACGTCAGCAGTTTTTTGCATGCAATGCTGGCGGTAGCTCAAGTTTTAAAAATTTAGTGATTTTCGAGTTCTTAAAGGTGGGTATTTGAAAGAATTTACCCTTTCGAGTCACTTATAGGTTGGGCCGTAAATGATTTCTCAATTGTCTTACTCACCTAACCGGTTAGTTTACTAGACCAATTTTGGTCTTAAGACATACAAAAGATAGTACATTACATAAACCATGAGGATTAGTCACGCGCCCGCACTAACGATACCCCAACCATCATAAAACCGTGGGACCCCCAAAAGCTTAAACATTGCCTTCGGCGTSATTTCCAGCGATTCGGAATGACGTAAGTAACGACTTGGCGCATTTTACGTCGGGATTTGTAATTGAAAGCGTACAAAATAAAGCTTGTGCAAGAAGTGAAGCCGTTCGACCTGCTCAAGCGGCATCGCTTTGCTCTATGGGCTTTTGAAAAGTTCCAAGAAGATCCGACGATTCATTTTCTGGTTCAATGGGTGCATAAACAAGCAACTGCCGCATTTGGAACAAATAGCAACCTGAAGTGATTGAAGAGTTGACATTTCATCCGGTAAAAGCAACGGTTTGGTGTGGATTTTTGTTCCGGTTGGAATCATCGCATCATATATCTTCAAAAATAATACCAATGAGAGCGTGAACATCAATTGCGCCCGTTATCGCGCCATGATAACCGACTATGYGATGACTGATATTAAAGCTCATGGTCTCGGCGACAGTTTATTTCAATAAGACGGCGCCACTCGACACAAGTCGCATCATTCAATGGATTTAATGAATGAACCCTTCGGTGAGAAGATARCTGCATGTTCGGGCCGGTCGATTGGCCACCAAGTACGCGTGATATCACACCGTTAGACATTTTCCTGTGAGAATACTTAAAGTATAAATTCTATGCTATTTTATCCCGTTTGCGATTCAGGCCTTGGAGCAAAACATCACACGTATCATTTGCCAGTTACCAGTCAGAATGCCCGAATGAGTCATCAAAAATTAGACTCAACGGTTGGACCTTCTGCGACGTAGACTCGACCAACATTTAAGAAAGAAAGAAGTAATTCTCAAAACATAAATGTCAAAGAATGTCCTTTTGAATGATAATGAATATTTCCCAATAAATTTGAAGTTCCAATGTTTTTTCTTTAAAAACGTAGGGAAAGTCGAAGTGGCAGTTCTGAAAATACAAGCATACATATTTGTAAAAGAATTTAATTTAGTRAATTTCCTTCCAAAACATTAATCGTTTTTCTCAAAATGCTGTTTTCMAAGACGGTGAAGAAAATTTCGGCAAATTGGCTTACCGATCGACTTAAAATTCTCACACGACCTACTTACAGGGTTTGTCCGAAAAGTAATAGGACCTAGTCGATTTAATAACATTGAATAAAAAGCATTGAAGGCGTCACGGAAGGCATTCTCYGATGTRYATGCTGCTTGGATCCYCTCTSTCTTYTCAAATTGCTTGCCTTTCATCRGAYTTTTMAGGCAAGGAAGCGATTTGATGCCGCATGTTCAAATTTTCTTGGCACACTTCCACTCGCCGTAATTTCTGGTCGTCGGTGAGGACTTYTGAGACCATCTTCGCGCATGTGCAAGTGCTCCGTCACAATGTCACAAACCACAGATTTTGATAAATTTAACAYCTGGGCAATTAAACGAATACTTAGTTGATGRTCTATGTTCAAAACTTTCTGCTCTAACGAACGCCGAATTATCGGCTCGCACTACTCACAGAAACAAATCCCACAAAAATGTTTGTCCTGACTCTTCAAGTGCTTGGTAACAATTGACCAGCCGCTCGTTCGTTAGCTTGGAACGCTTTATAGAGAATTCAGACTCTGAAGTGCAATCGCGACGGAAGCAAATCAGTCCTATTACTTCCCGGACAATCCCTGTAGATATATTTGTCGGATATTGATTGAAAGAATATCACTTATCACAAAAATTTCTGATGTTCAAGAGTATAACCCTTTAAAGGGGTCGGTCTTGAGTTTAAGAGATATTAATAACAAACACCTAGCAGTTAATAAAARCATGACATCAAAACATAAGAACCTTAGCTAAATGGAATTTATAAATTTAATAATGTTAAAACATTTCCATAGATTCGGGGTAAGAGAGCATATAGATGCGTCTTTCACTCATAAGTCCTCTTCAAAGACTTGAGTAGCAATACTTAACCCACTCAAACGCTTACACCATTGTAAAAGCTTTTATTATATCATATATCCAATCAGCCAATAGTCAATCACAGTAGCCATGTCTTTTGAACCTTTCTGAGGATAAGATAGTAATGGATTCGAGTATCTCTTTGATGTTCCTGAGGAAAAGTTAGTCATAGATTCGCATTCCAAAAGTCAGAAACCATTTTAAAATCTGTCATTATTCAGGCTTCTAAACTTCCGAGTTATATTATTAACTTAGAGAAATCTAATCTCCCTAAAGGAATCCCTGCTTTGTTCGATGAACTTCTCGGAGATGTTTCATCAACAATACATATGGAAAATGCTATTTGAAACAAACATTAAGGCCTGTTATAGCATAGTGCSGGCACTTACACTCCAAACTGTTCGGATTTGATCTCTCTCCTGATCAATAGATTGTACTAAACCATATTTTCGACAATATTAAGATACAGACAACCAATTTGAGAAGAAGCTTGAACAGATACCTACATAGGTATACAAACAAAGGGGATTGATCCGCTAATCGCTAGTTATAGTCCCTAACACTATAAATGCAAATGTATTACGATAACCCTTACTTTCCCTTGAAATTCAAATAAACTATAACTTTTTAATTATTTTCACTTGCTCAAGAAGTCAACAACACCGTAAGTCGACAGCTTCCGGTAAACTGCCGTATAACAAATATATATTATGTAAAACTGACTGACGAACAACAAGTTCTTTATATACTGACATATACATATAATATATAACTATTCTCGCCATTAACCTAGGGCGTCCTTGGAAATGTCTGTATGTATGCAAGTATTTGTGCATGTCCAGAGCCGGATATGAAAAAAGTGAAAGTCATTTAAATGCGCAATTTAACGCGAATTCGCTGGCTTTCACTGGACAGGCAACGTCGACCACTGCATGAGTGCATGAAAGTATATTSGAATAGCAAATATGTAATTATCAACACTAGGGTGGTTATAAAATGTGCTAAGCAAGATTTTGAATACGGTCACCCCAGACATTAATCGGTACTAGCATTATTGCAGCAATCATAACATATGATGGAACTATCAACTCTCTCCTTATTTCATAGAGCGGTACTAAAATATACCATTGAAAGGTTTTGCATAAGATAAATGCAATGCTTATATCGGTACTATCATTATTAGCCAATTATGGAAATATATAAAACAATGCTCTGATCGGAAATATTTTGCGCAGCAGAAAATACGAATATATTACATTTTAAGCTTTTGAAGAGTAATCTAAATTTTCAGCGCCGCTGAAGAAGACTGAACAAGCTCCAACCAGAACCAAATGTCCGTTTTTCGCCGCCAGAACCATGGCAAAATCTGTTTTTAATTTTTTTAAGTACAACGCTCATATAATGTAGTGTAATATACTACGAACTGCAAAAAATATATATAGAAAGGGAACTTTAACAGCAATAGAAAACGGCGAAAGTGTGATGAAGCTAGTAAAAAAGAATAAATCCAACATTAAAATGCACATAAATTAACGTCGAAGCAATTGAGAACAATAAAAAACGATTGGTGGGTGCGATATTCAAATTTATGGAGAGCGAGCGTGCACTTTACGAAAATGYAACGTTGGCTGCTAACGGTAGTTAAAAATTAAAGATTTTCAGAGATGGTGTAATTTTATTGGCGATTGCAGTCATACGTTTATTATATGAGAGACTATTGAGATACTCTTGTAGGATCCAAAGTGATGATCTAGTTGCTGATGTTCA
>NW_017534497.1:459825-461086 GCF_001853355.1 Bactrocera latifrons
TCTTTTTCACTGACTTGGGTAAGCAGCATTTTCTTTTCCTTCAAAAGCGATCGTATTTCGGCAAATCTGTCTTCCAAACAGTCCAATCACGTTATGTAGTAGTCGCCATTGATGGTTTTTCATTTTCAAGGTACTAAATAAAAGTTATCCAAGCGCATTCCAAAATTATGGACCCATGTTCATTCACATCTCGAAACAAATTCTGTTGATTTTTCGAGTGTCTGCTATCTAGACCAAGTTCACTTTACGGTCATCCAAAACTATTTTGTGGACCTATTTGGTGTTTTCGTCAGTAAAAATAACTTTTGGGCCTTCATTGCGTCAAATTTATACAAGCGCCTTTGATGGTTAGGACAAACTAAGAATTATATGGGTTTAATTCTAGTAGCGCCATCTATGTATGTGTCAGGYCAGGAACTTTTCAATGAACTAATGTCTGTTTSGAATTTAGCACACTCGGATATTATTAACGCCAGTTTCTGAGCCCAGAGAACGATCCTTCAGCTCACTTTTTGGTTTTGTTGCTTTATTCCCAGTTCTGGATCAATTCTATCATTAATGTATATATGTAAACAGCTTATGAAAACAAAAAAATACTTTTAGTGTATGTTGTTGTTATTTGTATTGTTTAATATTTTTTAGTTCTTTTAAGTGCGCTATAAAACAGCTCAATATGCGACTAAGCTACGTCCAGACATATTTAACAAATTGTCATATTAATTTAAATCATATATCCGACAATAAATTTCAGCAAATTTCAAGCCACTTTGTGTTTAATCGTTGGGAAAATTAACGCATACACACATATGAGTACTAAGCTTTTTCACACAGTCTACGCTCTCTGCAAATCCCGTAATAATCTCTTTCTTATCGCCAATTAAAAGCAGCACTGACGCAGCATTTTATTTAAGCTCTCGCTTTTACGCTAGTATTCGCGCATGAAAATGCAAACAAATGTAGAAATTTAATTTCATCTATGTATGAATATGTGTGTGTAAGCCTGGCATGTTCTTACATAATAAAATGGCGAAATTAGTTAGAATTCAGTATTTGCACGCGAGGTTAAGAATAAACAGAGAAACGGCGCGCATAAAAAATGCACGATTGTGTACTTATATATGTATGTATAGTATGTACATATAATACATATTTATATATGCATATTACGGTGAGCCTGAAACTAATAGGATTTTTCTGATAAAACTAACCATTATCCTTGAAAAAAAATATCCCTATAATTAAGAATTTATTGATTCATTTA
>NW_017534497.1:463106-477420 GCF_001853355.1 Bactrocera latifrons
GTAAAGTAACAAATATTATATSAAAATTATAATTTTTTCGAATGCTCAACAACAATTAAAACTAAGTTGAAAATTCTGCCTTGAAGAAATAATTTTTCTCGGTATCTAGGGTAATTTTAGCCTATAATTTAATTTTTTCACCCACCACCCTAATATAAATATATGTATATGTATATATACATTACACTAGAGTCTACATAATAACAGAAAATGTGGGAAATGTAAGAATGTTAAACAAGTACAAGGACTTTCACTTTTGTTGTTAGCTAAAAATAAATGCTTTATGTCTTCACGTGTTTTATATACCATTGTGTATACATATGTATGCAAGAAGGATATATAAGATAAGAATGTGTATTACTGCCAGCGCATGTATTTAAATAACGCTAATACACTCATAATTGTGTACAATAAAACTGATGTAGTTAGTGGGAAAATGTAATGAGGTGCCACAAGGACAGCAGCTTTTAAGCAACTAGTGAGGAAATTTCAGAGGAAAATGTCAATAAATTTCTTCTAATATTTAATAATAAAAAAATGTACATTATTTAATACAAGCGAGTAGCAACGTGATATTTGAAGTCATATTTTTTTAACCAATTTCTGTTGGGAAATTATAAGATATGATTTTACCATTACCAAATTACACAACCAGACCGTAACTGTCTCAACCCAAGTTCGTAGTCTGTATACGATTGGTTCAAAAATGTTCCGAAAGATTTTTTTTCAAAGTACACTTCAAACACCAAACATAGTTCATACTTCCGCACGGGTGTTGTGAATGGCTTTTTCCCTACTGAGACCTAAATAGCAGCGTTTCACAAATGTGATGTTTCTCCGAATCTTCAAGTTGAAAAATATAGTTTGTAGCTGTTATATCATTCTTTTTTCATATTCCCACTGGTACTGATAGTCCATATTAATAAGTTTCAAACGACAGAAAGGTTACGTATACAAGTGAGAGGTGAGGAATCTATCGTCATTGATCTTTGGGATCGAAAGCGTTCTTATTTTTACTGGAAACTGATCAACCTTAGTAACCGTAGATAGCTTACTTAGTCTCACGACTCTCTTTCTTTAGRCTCATCTAAAATTTAATGTAATTTTAACAAATTTGAAAGTCATCTAAGAAGATATAGTACTTGTCAAATCAGTGTCTAAAGATTATTTTTAAACCTGTGTACTCTKATCGGTTAAAAAAAGCTTACAATTAATCCTATCTAGAAATACAAGCACTGTTTTAAATAATCTCATGGTYACACTTAGGAATATGGTAAGATTTATGAAAAGAATAAACACCGATCACACAGATRCATAGGTTTAAGATGCGACATTTGACAGTCTTTTTCTAAAGCAGTTGTGTCTATGAAACGAAGCTGATGACTATTCCAACTTCAGATTTTCCAAAAGCTCTTCGAAAAAACTACAACGGCTAAGGAATTTAGAATTTATTTATTTATTAGTACCAGCCTTCATATACAATATTAGAGCGCGAGAACGTCGTAGATCCCTGAATCGGAAATACTCCCTTTTGCTTTGAGATTATTCAATCATCACCATTTTTGTATATCCTGAACAGAATACAATAAGCTTATAAGGTTCCCACGAAGTTTTTAATACCCCATAAGAAAAGGCGGGAACCTCTTAAACTAAACAATATTGGATTCTGTGCAGTTTTTGGTCCTCAGTCAATTTGTGCGGAACAAACCGTGCACACACTCACGACCACTTTGAAAACGTTGCAACCACTCGTGCACTCTGCTACGAGACGTTTCGCTAAAAGTTTTACCAATTTTAAAACAAAATTCAATATTGGCCCTTTGTTCGAAGCTCAATTTCGAACCGATAACATAAACATACTGACACTTTAAACGCAATAACTTCACTTACAATCGATGAAATGTCATAAAACTCTCACTGGACAATCAGTAAAGATAGCAGATTCGGACGTGCCAGTCGACATATAGATGACGCCAGATGCAAAAAGTATTGTATATATAATATATATAATCGTTTCTAGCCACTCCAAATGAAAGGCGCTCAGAGAACTTTTTTCATTTGCGTGGACTTCTACACATGACTCATCGTAAAATAACGATCTGAAATTTTGCACATAGTCTTCTCCCGCCAAGGTGTTGTATGGAAACTTTTTTGTAAAGGGTATCGGTGCAGCCGAGCGTTTTTTTATATAATGTTGTGATACTTACATATTTTCAAAATATAAATTAGCGATTAAATCAAAGATTTAATTACTGGAAACGTGTGTACAAACAATACAAAATTATTTGCCTTGAAAGTAGAAGATTTCTGCGAGAAAAATCTAAATCTCTTTCCATTTTCGAAATTATTTCATTAAAGTCAAACAAACCTTTATATTAACCCTCTATGAGAGATTTCTAATCTCAGTCATTGGCCTTCAAACGGCAACGCATTAAATTTGAGCAGCTTAAACGCACGCCAGCCAACCGTATCGAATAACCCGCTGTTCACAGCAATTGGATTAAAGCCGCAATGGCTCTGAGTGTATAAAAGAAATCAATAAATATGGCAATAATCGTAATGTCAAGTGATGTGCTGTCTGTCAGCCGAATTACTTTAGTGTTGTTAATCCGTTTCAAGTGAAGCCAATGATTCTCCATTACAAGGGAATGTCAAATCATCGACTTAATGCTCACACCCATATGCTGTATACTTGATATTTTTCGTAAAAGGTTTCATAAAGTATAGTATGTGCAAAAATTGCGATGTCAAAAAATATAAAGCACACTCACTTTAACCATTCAAAGCTTTCCCTGAAAGTGAAAATGAAAATGCGCTCGCACATATCACCTTACAGATATTTTTGGGGAATATGCCCCTGATATAATACAAAAGGCACGTGCTAGCTCTATTGTCAATGCATGTCAGAGAAAGCGAAAAATATTAAATGCGCAGAAATTTGGCACTCGAAGGCTCGTAAATATTGAAAAGTCATGTATTTGCCCGCAAGTACTGCACCGCAATATKCACCGTGTAGGAAATTCAGAGCGTTTAAGTGTTCTTAAACTGACTACACCAAAGTAGAGTATTCAAGTTATGAAACCCACATTTTTATTAATTTTTTTATGAAGCTTGCCTTCGTATTGCTTTTGGTTTATGAAATAATAATTATGTTACTAGAAGATCTCATGAATTCACTAACCAGTCTACACATGGTTTACCAGCTGATGTACAGTTTCCTCTGAAGAAAGTTGTTAACAAGCTTATGTTTGTGATGGTAAATTCCTTAAAGAAGATATTAAAACCTATGCTATCAATATAGAATCTCTATAGAACCAGGTTCCGTTCTACGCCTGCCTCGTGCTAAGAAGAATTATTTGAGAATTTTCTCTTGGTGAGTTGGTTGAAAGGGCGGAACAGAAGCGCTTGACCACGAGTAGTCGCATTGAAATTTGAGTTTTGCACCCTAACTGCCCAAAATACCTTAAGTTGGAGCATTAGGATACTTGGAGGATCCCCATCTGCATCGACTGAAATMTGGGCATTCACGGACGTATTTTTCTAGCATATCATCATCCACAGCGGATGTACTGCTTTATGCCGATTCTATTTTACTAAATTTCAAAAGATATATTCTAAGAGGTAGTTGCCCTGTGTTGATCCCCACAATGTTGCTTACTTTCCTCTTGCTTAAAAGTAGAAGCTATTTGTCTGCTCACTAACCCAGAATAAAATTAATTGTTCCCAGACCTGAGGTGTTCTCCTAGAGTCCATTGTTTCAAGCTACCGTTGAAGAAACTGAATCCTTTATGACCGGACGATGTTCGCCGAGTTTTCCACTAAAAGTCTCATTATTGTCTTCATACATAATTTTATGCAATGCGACTTCACTTTGCCGCTGATATAGCCTTTAATAGGCGCTCGGCTTTCTTCAAGAACATTAATGGATTTGCTGGTTTCACTTTGCGCTTTCTGTTATTCCAAAAAATTCTGCCAGAGAGACCCATTTGTAGTCATTACGTCTGATAAAGGTAAGTATATTGTCTTTCTTGTAGGAAAAGTTTCTGTATTAATAGYTATCACTTATAGAAGTACATTGTCTACGAGTGATCCATTTCGAGTCCCTACTTTTTTAAAGAAAAAAACACAGAAYCTTTAAATTTAATGGGGAATGTTTATTATCATTCGAAAGAACATTCTTTGGCATTCATTTTTTGAAGATTATATCATTCAAATGTCGACCGCTACTACGTATCAGATGGCCCAACCATTGAGTCCAATTTTCGACGACTCGTTCGATCATTTCGACTGGTAACTGGCGAGCCTGAATCGAAGCGAGATTGTTCGCAAAGACTTAAGACTTTACATATTCCTACAGGAAAAAGTCTTAAGGTGTGACATCACACCATCTTTATAACCAATCGACCGATCCAAAACCTGAAATTGATGCGCTGTGTGAGAAGTGGCTCAATCTTGTTGAAACCAAATGTCGCCGATTTCAGGCATCAAGCCTGGTCAGTTATCATGGATGATTCCACATCGGATATCCTTAGAACTCTTCAAGAGCTTATAGAGCGAAACGATGTCACTTGGGAAGGTCGTGCTGCTTCAGTTAATTTAAGATATCGATGTAAAATGCGCCAAGTCGTTTCATACGACAGTCCGAGTTGCTGAAAACGGCACCGAATCGACTCCCTCGCTCTTCGTGTACGCTTACAACTGCAGCTGCTATATTTCCTTCACTATGGCCACTTTACAAATAACGTCAGCTAAAAAACAAAAAAATTTCTGAAAGTTTTTTAAACGAAATTAACGAACTTTCAACCTGACCCTCGATCAGTTCATTTCCGTTTTCCAGTCATTTACAAGACGTAAGTATAACTGTCTATAGATCGGCATTTTTAGAAATTGAAATAAAATACCACAAATGCTAGAACTTCAGTATGAAATCTGAAACCAAGTAGTATAGGTATATTRGGATATTACGGTAGAAACCAAAGCCCATTAGTGCTTAGAAATATAGCTGATTTTGCCGTAAACACTAAAATCAATAAGAAGAGTGTTAGTAATTTGTTCGGGTAACGAGAAACATTGGCCTAATAGTTTATATTTTACAAACGGAAATCAAAAGAAGGCATTCGATTCCAAATCAGGAGTTTACGGTGGACTAATGAAATTGATGTTTTGAGTCCTCTCAGTCGATGTATGAGAGCTTGCATTCTCGTGGTGAAGAGTGATCCATCTTCGGCAGTTGGTTTTCATGATTTCTTGACATACAACTGGCAAACAAGTGATTGTGTAGCACTCAGAATTTAGTGTTCTGCGTTGATCTTATAACATTGTGATATGTTTGCGACCTGTCCAGTTGTTCCAAAAAAGAGACAACCTTTTGTTTGGAAGTGCTTCGTACGCGTAGAAACTTGTGTTGGATTCGGCTCATCTTGAATCACCCATGCAGTCGACTCATCTTTACTTTCAWGCGCATACGCGTAAATACACGTTTTGACATCTCTCAGGGTTTCATAGATGTGTTTTTAAACAACGTTATCTAATGTTTTTAACATTTCCCTCCAATATTAATTTGTGGACAGCATCAATCGTTTGAGTTTTCAAATTGCACAACTAGGGTTGCCAARTCCCGAAATACAAAATAATATAAAAATTTAACAGGGTTAATTAATATATATGGCAACCCTACTTAATATAAATTTTCAAAAGCTTGCATTTTTYAAGTTTGTGATTCTAAAAGTTATTTGTTTAACATATATTTTTTAAACAGGCGGCAACCATCCTCTGATGTTAATTTTTCTACAATATTTTGGAATCGACAGCGTTTTGTTTATTAAATTATTTAATTTTTCTTTATAACGTAAAAATTGTGTTATTATTTTTATTAATTAATTTATATATTAGGTTGTCAAATATCTCCCTTCCACTTTTTTGTCTTTTGAATTTCGCGGTTATGTATGAACCGCTACAGAGCTCGTATATATATATATTACTATACATCTTTGAAAGGTCTTGTTATAAACTACAAAACGACGCTATGCGTAATTAGTTTGGATATTGCGTTCAACAGTTATAGAAGTGTAATATATGTAGTTCACTAACGCCGAAATTCACGCTATTTTTAAGTTTTCSTTCGTAAAAGGCAAATCCTCTAGAGAAACGTTCCATGAGATTAATGTTGTTTTGGGGCGTGGTACTCTATCACATCGAACTGCGGAGGAATGGTTTCGATGATTCGGAGCAGTTAAGCCAGCCGGCGGAAGACCTGTGACTACGAATACCGATCAAATCATGGAAAACATCGTGWTAGACTGGCATGTGGCATCTCGYGACATCGCCCAGAAGATGGAAGTTAGTCACCAAACCATTTTAAACCAGAAGACAGAAGGCTGGATCCACAAAAAAGATTGATGTTCGGGTGCCGCATGATTTGACGCAAAAAAAACTTCTGTCCCAAATCAACGCTTGCGATATGCTGCTGAAGCGGAACGAACTCGACCCATTTTTGAATCGGATTATAACTGGCGACAGAAAATGGATCACATACGACAATATCAAGCGAAAACGGTCGTGATCGAAGGCCGGTGAATAGTCCCAAATAGTGGACAAGCCGGGATTGACAGCCATCAAGGTTTTGCTGTGTGTTTGGTGCTATTGGAAGAGAATCATCCACTATGAGCTGGTCCCATATGACCAGATGCTCAATTCTCGCATCTACTGCGAACAACTGGACCGCTTGAAGCAGGCGATCGACCAGAAGCCTCCAGAATTGRCCAACAGGAAGGACGTAGTGTTCCACCAGGACAACGCCAGACCACACACTTCGTTGATGACTCGTCGGAAGCTACGGGAGCTCGGATGGGAGGTTTTATCGCATCCATCGTATAGCCCGCACATAGCGCCAAGGATTACCACCTGTTCCTGTTCATGGCGAACGCCCTTGTTGGTGTAAAGTTGAACTCAAAAYAGGCTTGTGAAAAGTGGCTGTCCCAGTTCTTCGCAAATAAGAAGCTGGTTTCTACGAGCGGGGGTATTCTGAAGTTGCCTTCTAGATGAAAACAGATTAACGAACGAAATGGCGCATATTTCAACTAAATCTGATCATTGCAACACTTTTTATTAAGCATTGAATAAAGAGCAAAAAGGCGGAAGGAAGATAATTGACAACCTAATATTTTTAACAGGCGGCAAACTTCTCAAAAAATATTTTTACCAGAATATTTTTTAAGTAAATGGTTTTACGTTAATTAAATGATCTAACGAATTTTAACGGGTGGCAACTCTCTTAAAAAAGATAATTTTTACTAAGTTTTTATGTTTTTAAAATTGTTATCRAACGATATGAAACAGCTGGTAACTTCTTGACTTTTTTTGAAAGCATTCCATATAACAAGATTAAAAAAATACTTAAATCGCTTGAGCTCTCACCTAGGTGTCATTTATTATAATGGCACATCTGCAATCGAGGGATGAATATGCTAACAYTGTTAGTCACAAATTCCTGATATCTATACTTAACATTACAATTTCAATTTTCAACGTTTTTTGGAGATGGTTTATTTAAGTTGTYTAAACTTAACCCCAAAACAATTACAGAAAATGAAAAATGACTATTAATTTATACAACCYCATTGTTGTTTTATCTATTCTTCATACCTTTTTGGAAATTTAAATTTCTTTCAAATACCACATATCAATTATTTAGTTTTTTATAAACACTTTAAAAGTCATTTACAATTACCGACAACTCCAAGGCAAACCGAACTTAAAAGACCACTCCTCCCACAGCAAAAATCGAGGCGTTGCCCACCCACTCAACAGTTGGGCAGCACATGTCAACCTCAACCCAATGGTCCACAACACGCGCCATCACCCCCACCACTTTCATTTATTTACTCTTCACTGGTTTGATTTGCGAGTTGTTGATTGCATGGAGGATTTAATGCTTCCACTTCTCGGTTTGCYACTACATTGCCCGAGGGTTAATAAGCAGATAAGTAGTACGTATGCAGGAAGCAAACTTCTGTGTGTTGTATGGGGAATATATTGTATATATACAAGCATTCCCCAGTGCAAACGAACGACCCCGCTGACCACTTGGCTGTGTGCGTGTTTGACGAGACTGAGACAAACAAGCAAATGCAACGAGTTCAATGGTAATAAAGCGCCTGTTTGTTGAAATGTTTGCGTTGATTGCTCAGACTTGTTTTCTTATTTCATCACTTCAACTCGACGTCTGTCAACGCAGTCCGTCGCTGCGTCTGTCASCCGTAAAGCCGGCTGCTGCAACGAACAGTCGATGCTTTGATGTGCTAATACCAACATCACTGCCGGCATAACTGCCAAACTCCCTGAACATGTTGTACGGAGAGCTTGTGTGTGTGTATGTGTGTATGGGAGGGCGGCGAGCTGACTGACATACCAAATAAGGGTTAAAAACGCTGATTGCCTTGAGGCAGGAAAATGTCAGTGCAGCAAACGGTAAACCACCACTTTCGCTCAGCTGTTTGACGTTTGTTGTTTAATTGTTTACTTAATTTTTCGATTTTGATAATTCTTTTATTTTCAATTGTATTATAAATGTTTGTTGTTTCACGTTGTTTGTGGCGTTCATCGTCAATTTTTAATTGAATTTTCAATTTTTCGAGTGCGGTTTCGAGTGCCATGCATATTCATTTACAATTTGTTGTGCTTTGCTTTGTTTATTTACAGAAGTTGCATTATTGGCCCGGAATTGACGATAAAAGTCTGCTCCATTGGCACTGTGATAAATCGCATCGCTTACGCGGCCGACTACTGTCAGCTGGAGGGTACTTCCGGACGTCAAACGCAACCGATGCCAATACGTTGGATGGCCTGGGAGAGTGTGCTGCTGGTGAGTCAATCATATGTGTATTTTATATAAATTTTGGCGTTGTTTTTATTCGATACAAGTTTGTTTTTAAAAACCTTAGTTGATAATAATGTTCGCTAGAAAGAAATTCTCCTCAAACGAAGGTGTGATCACCGAAACTGAGGCCAATTTTGTAGCAAAATCGCTCGATGAACCCCATACAAATGCAGTGTAAAGGGCCACCTAGGAGGTAAACAATTTCTTATTAACTCACCGCCAGTTGCAGCTCAAAACACCACGTGGATTATACTTGTAGCCAAAAAATTAGATGACATTTGAAGCAAAACTGCGCGCGTCGAAGGATTTTAAGAATTATTTTTTTTTAGGTTGGTAGTACTGTCAGTCACATTTATGTCAAATTTCATGTCAAAATATTCATTACTGTTTGAGATACCTGTCGTTTTGTGAGCTGCTAAAAGTGAGTTTTTCGTTTTTTGCKATGTCGAAATTTGTTGAGCAAAGAATTTGCATTAAATTTWGTTTACGGAATCAATTTTCTGCTGCGGATACGTTGAGGATGATGCAGAAAGCCTTTGGTGATGAGGYTATGTCTAAAAAAAATKTTTACAAGCGGTATAGTGAGCGTCCAGGGCAACMAWCAACCTCAASCAACGAAGCWCACGTTCAACAAATCAAAGATTTKKTGTTAAAAAACCGTCGATTAATAATTAGATACCTTTCTGATGAAGTCGGCATATCGAAGGGCTCTGCCAATACCATTTTGGAGGATGTTTTGGGCCTCAAGCGCTTCAAATCTCGACTGGTACCGAAAACATTGAATTTTTTGGAAAAAAGGTGTCGCGTTGAAGTGTGTGAAACGATGCTTTCCGACTAACAGGGTGTCATGAAACGCATTATAAAGGCCGATGACACTTGGATCTATGCTTACGACMCCGAAACAACCGATCAATCGAGCGAATATCGTGTCAAAAGAGAGCCGAGACCCAAAAAAATCAAGCCAAAGTCGCCCAAAAATCAAGGTCATGTTGACCGTTTCGATTATCGTGGTGTTGTGCATCATGAATTCCTTCCAATCGATCAAACAGTCAACAARGAATATTATTTGAACGTTGTGCGTCGTTTGCGTAACGGTATCCGCCTAAAAAGGCCGGAATTGTGGAAAGATAATTATTGGTTTTTACACCACGATAATGCATCATCCCATACTGCCCTCGTAATTCGTGATCATTTCGCCAAAAACTCAACCCATATTGTTCCGCAACCACCGTATTCACATGATCTGGCGCAGTGCGACTTCTGGCTGTACACAAGCTTAAAAGACCGCTCCGGGGACACCGTTTTTATACGATAGAGGAGATTCAAGCCGCAGCGGAGACGGAACTGAAGGTCATCCCTGAAAGTGACTACAACCAGTGTTTCGAAGATTGGAACATCCGTTGGCATAAGTACATTGCATCGTGAAGGGATTACTTTGAAGGGGATGAAATTGATTTGGAAGAATAAATAAAGAATTTTCAAAATAAATACAATGTTACCTTATTTTTTGGGCACAGTACTCCGAAATATTCGCTGATTTAAAAAAAAAAAAAACAATACGATCGGTGAATCGGTTCTTGTTTTTAGAAAAAAATTCGCACAGTGAACCTAAACCAGGTGCCCCGCAAGGAGCAGCGACACAGGAAAAYGTGACAAAAATCTACGATCTAGTATTTCTGGCCGCCGATGGCATCTTCGTGAAATACATGAGACTGYAGACAACCCAAAAAATTTCGTGGGTTACATACTCCAAGAATGTTGTTGGTGCTTTCATCACTTTCTTCACTCTGTCCAATAAGCGCAACTGTGGGACCACTTCACAGCAGTATTTAACTCTGTTTAAAAGCAGCCTGTAGTGATTTYCGAATCAGTTTGTAAAAGGTTCACGAAACTTAGATTTTTTATTGCACATCAGAGGCCAAGAAACTGTTGAAACATTTTAATTACGACTGTCCTATCAATGGATACCGCCATCACCAGCGTTTTGTGGGATTCGAAAAAATGTAATCTATATTGACTACCATTAAAATAGCAAAACGTTCAAGAACTACACTACCCCAAATTAATAGGCCGATTTAATATCGAAATATAAAATGGTCCTATTCGGCGAAGAAAGTAATGCTCTTAAACATGATAACCGACTCACATATTTGCCTTCTCCATGAGAGATTTATCCAATGTATAAGGAACTACTACCCCATATACCGAAAATTACAGCAACTGAGACACAATTTGGAGACCTCTACAAAGCATAGGTAGATTTAAAAAGGTTGGCACCGCTGGATCAAGTGTATTAAACAAAAATTTATGCTTACGCTCAAAATAATAAGTGAGTTATATATTCCATGAAATGTTAGTCATGAAAAAGTTGTCGTTACCATGAGTGCCGTGAAACTACTTAACGACGGAATTTCTGTATTGACGACGACGTTCATTTGTATTACTGAAGAAACTTGGATGCAGTATTACATCCCAGAGGTCAAGGAACAGGCAAAACATTGGACATTGACTATATGGAGAAGAGAAATGCGAACACAGAGCTATACTATGTCACAGTAAAGTGGAAAAAGGGGGGTGTTTAAGAAATATTATTCATGGGTACGAAGTTCTTAGAGGAGTCCGAAGATTCCGTAAACGTGACGGTTACGTTCTTACCGGCATCATTTTTGAAGAAATTGTACCCATGATTCCACCAGCGTACAAACCACACCAAACCATTGTTTTCTCTGAATAAAATGGCAGCTCTTGCATCTCTTCAGGTTGCCCTCCGAAGCAAATGCGGCTGTTTTGCTTGTTTACATACCCATTGAGCCAGAAATGGGCTTCATAGTGAACAAAATTTGGCTCAAAAATGCCGRATCTTCTTTAAACTTTTTAACGGCCCATAAAGCGAAGCGATGCAGTTTGGAAAGSTAGAGCGGCCTTAGTTCTTGTACAAGCTGTATTTTGTATGCTTTCAAATTAAGATCTCGACGAAAAATGCGACATGTCGTTCCATACGTCAGTCCGAGTTACTTTCTGAGWTATTTTCTTCGCTATCAAAAATAGGCTATTGATAAAGGTACCTCTATTTGGATCACGCGTCGTAAGATATGAAGCTATATTGTCGATGTGGCCGAGGTCAATAATGCCAAATTTTCAAAAGTGTTTATGMCTTGAAACGAATTTCGTATAAAAGTTCTCACCCATTCGAAATCGGGTAGAATCGTAAAAGTCCTTCCAATTACCTCAAGCCAAAATTGACAATGGAAGAAGAATCTCAGCCATGCATTCAACAAATGCCTCAATGATTGCAGTGCCTAAGAGAATCGTTAACGTGATCAAACACCCTCGCTATAATTCCTAATCCTTTTGACAATATTTTTGTTGTTAATATTTGATATTAAACATCGAAAATCCTAATACCTTTTAACCAACGAAAATCTTCCATTAAAACGACGCTTCGTTAGAGTCACACCAAAAGTCACATAAAAAAAATAAAAAATAATTTTAAATTTTGGTTCAAACACCGACTCTCCGGCGTCTTACCAAGCATTACATGAACGCACTGCGAATAACGGCACGCTGCTCCTTAGCAGCTCACTTCCATGCRCTGTGCCAACAACGTAAACGTGAAAAAGTTTCATACTTTCATTTCGTTCATAATTAAAAATTAATGAAGAAATTTATAATTTTCGAAACTGGGACAAAAATAATTGGCTGCCACAGCTATGGCTGCAGGAAGGAAATTGTCAATATGCGGCGGTGTTGCACTATAAATACAACGCAACACTGCCATCGCTATGATGTTGTTGTTGGTGGCATACGCTCGGCGCTCAGCTATCTCTGCCATCGCTGGCTCGTAATGACARCAGTTTGCTGTAGTTCCTACGTACCTATATACATACTTTACTGTGYATATATATATTTTATGTACGGTTTGTATATGCGTGTGCGTACTGTAGTAAGTGCGAAAGATAGCAGCGATACTGCTATGCTGCCATATAGCTACACTAACCGCAGCAACAACAGCAGTGAATCTAATGTTTTTTAATTACTTTCCATTTAGTACATTTYATATCGATAAATTTCAATGGGATTAAAAAAGCACATAACTTTTACATTAAAAAATAAATTTTAAGCGAATAATGGAAATGTGGCAAGCTAGTTTTAGTAAAAGTTTTAATTTTTAAATTGAAATGTATGTGCGCTGCTCTTACTAATGGTTTGACAATTTTAGTGTGAAAACAGTAATCGTTGTAGGGACTCGGGTACAGTGTAGTGATAGTTGTTTGCGATACATTGTGAAYTACACAGATATGATTTATAATTCCCAATTTCGACTTTATTTAACATACAATTTATGTTTGCATACACATATATTAAATTTTTTATATTTATAAACATATGAAAATATAGAAATAAATAATTCACAATCTGTTACTTTGCATGGCAACTGTATGCTATAGAGATCCGACCTGAACAATTTCTGCTCGTGAAATGAAAAAGTTTTTTCGTACAAGAACTTGATTACGATCATTCATTTTTTATAGCATTCCGACATGTTCTGAGTTTTTCGACTTCAACATCTACCTTTTTTAACTTTTTGAAAAAATTTCATTAAAGTGATGATCAGCATCATCCTTTGTGTAATCCGTGTTGTTATGACGTTTGATGCTTTCGAAAGGTCGATTAATTCATTCTGAAGAATCACACTAGGTGGCTGCATCAGTGACAAAACATCACTGTTGTACAGTACGGTGTACGTTGTGTACGTTCCACGCTTTCACTGCAGTCGTTATATTCTTGCATTCTTCTTGACATAGCCTACAAAACGACCCTATGCATGATTAGTTTAGATATTGCGTTCAAGAGTTATAGACGTGTAAACATGGAGCTCACTAACGCCGAAATTCGCGCTATTTTAAAGTTTTCCTTCGTTAAAGCCAAATCCGCTCGAGAAACGTTCCGTGATATTAATGTTTTGGGTGATGGTAMTCTATCACYTTGAACTGAAGTKAAATGGTTTCRAYRATTCAGAGCRGGTGAAAACGACAACATGKATAAACCAGCCTTCRTAAGACCTGTGACGACGAATACCGATCAAATCATGGAAAACATCGAGTTAGACCGGCATGTGGCATCTCGTGACATCGCCCAGAAGATAAGAGTTAGTCACCAAACCATTTTAAACCATCCGCAGAAGGCTGGATACAAAAAAGCTTGATGTTTGGGTGCCGCATGATTTGACGCAAAAAAACTTTCAGGACCGAATCAACGCCTGTGATATGCTGCTGAAGTGGAACGACCCATTTTTTGAAGTTTATTGTGACTGGCGACGAAAAATGGATCACATACGACAATATCAAACGAAAGCGGTCGTGGTCGAAGGCCGCATAATTTATATTATTATATTGTTAATTTATATTTTTTTTTAATTTTAGGATTTGAGATATT
>NW_017534497.1:478493-490447 GCF_001853355.1 Bactrocera latifrons
CGTAACTTGATATTTAAATATTCTTGTTTTTATTGGTTTCTGCTAATATTATTTTTGTTTTTAATAATTTAAGAATAATTTTTTACAACATTTTTTTGTAAGTAAATTTGCATCGTTCTTGTTTGCTTTAAGTTCATAAATATTTCTATTATGCTTTTGCAACTTACTTTATCGAAGCCTCAAACAAAAAAAAAAAACTATCGTCGCAAACAACGACCAAGCCGATTGACGGCCAGGAAGGTTTTGCTCTGTGTTTGGAGGCCTTGGAAGGGAATCACCCACTATGAGCTGCTCCCATATGGTCAGAAGCTTAATTCGACCATTTACTGCACACAACTGGACCGCTTGAAGCAGGCGATCGGCCAGAAGCGTCCAGAATTGCCCAATAGGAAGAGTGTGGTGTTCCATCAGGACAACGCCAGATCACACAATTAGTTGATGACACGTCAGAGGCTACGGGAGTTCGGTCGGGAGGTTTTATCGCATCTATCGTATAGCCCGCACATAGCGCCAATTACCACCTGTTCATGTCCATGGTGAACGCTCTTGTTGGTGTAAAGTTGAGCACAAAAAAGGCTTGTGAAAAGTGGATGTCCGAGTTCTATAAAGTTTTAAATTAGTTACAGTTTTTTATARAACATTGAATAAAGAGCAAAAAAGCAGAAGGGAGAYTTTTGACGCCGATTGCTGCAAAATCGTTCGAAACTTGAAATATATTCGAGCCARCCGCGGCGGTRACTTTCCCGAAATCATATTTAGAACATAATGATAAAACCTTATCTTTATARTAAAGCTATACTCGTGGCTATAACAATCAATTATATACATTATATTTCTTCTTGAAAACCAAATGTCTGGCTGTATACTATTACTATGAGAAGTTATCTTTTCAAGCAAAAAMTGTTTCTCAAATCTACTCAACTGTTCGCAGAAAATTTAACAATTATGCACAAATCTCCCCAAGATTACGACTACCCACTGCAATGTGACTTTCGAAAAGCTTTTCAYCTCGGTTAGCAAAGCATAAAAAGCTACGCAATTAACCAACCAACTCACATTTACAATGCAAGTAATGCTCGTGCACTGGCATAAAACGCCTCCAGGCCAACAGCACTTAAAGCCTTAACCCTTTTCGCCAATTTTAATAACAAGCAAAACTACGATGAATACGAGCATTATGAGCGTTGGCGCACAATGCCGCACAACAAAAGCACGAAATAAAGTATACGAAATAACTAAAGCAAATAAAATGACAGATAATATAGATAATATAATATAGATTACTGTCCTTTTCTCTTTCTTTCTTTTTTTTTTTTGCGAAAACTGCGCTTATGTAAAATGTTTGCCCAAAGGCAGATGAGCGCGAATGAATAAAAAGTGCAAATAACTAGCCGAAAAGCAGCCACAGAGCWGAGCTATGCAGGGCTGAGTGGCAATGAGTTGAGCAGAGCTTGCTGTAAGCCACCCGCGCTAAGGAGAATTACTTTAGCGTGAATTTACTGCCACTACAACAACGACAACAGACGTATCTATCGTTGAGTGCAAGTGTGAGCGCTCTGGCCACCTTGAGCGCGGTTAGTGYGGGGGATAGCAAGCGACGTAGTCGCACTAGCTCGTATTTTCACATTTGCGCGTAATCCGCGCACCAGGCGTATAAATTTTCATTTAGCGCGTATTTTCCACACGAAATCGTACGGATGGGATTTAGAAAATTTTCGGTGTTGCACTCAGACAGTATTTTGGTGTTGCAAGCGTTTTTTATGTGCAGTAAAAATTTTGCAGATGTCTTATTTGTAGTTTTTATTGTTGTTTTTTTTTAGCTTTTATTTTTTGGGTTTTGTTGCCACCAACTATCATTTTAATTTCACCCATACTTTTGTGCACAAATTTTCAGTTAGTTTTGTGTGAAGCTTTTAAGTACTTTTTCCAGTCAATTCTGTTGGCATTTAATTTGCAGCTGCCTTACTAACAGTGACGCTGTGCCAGCGTATGTACGAAGGCGGTCCAATAAGTACTTAGTCTAGAAAAGAAAATGTAGATTTTAGTAAAAATTTCCGACACAGTTTCATTTCAACTCGATCCACGGCACCGGCGATATGCTTACTTCCTTAATCGTCTGAAAAATAATTTTCTTGAGATCTGGAAATTATTTTCTATTTCGAGGTTCCCTACTACCCTACCCACAGATATTTCATATTTAATGRGAAATGTTTATTTTYATTCAACAAWATTTTYTAAAGCTTATGGCGTTCAAATGTTTATTCCGCATGGACTCTCACATATCCCTCAGAAAAAAGTCTTACAGTGTGATATCRCACGATCTTGGTGACCAATCGACCGATCCAAAACGTGAAATTTTCTGTTCACCGAAGTGTTCTCTCAATAAATCCATTGATTGCTGCGACGTGTGGAAAGTGTCGCCAACTTGTTGAAACCAAATGTCGCCGAGATCACGAGCTTCAATATCAGACATCAAATAGTCAATTATCATGGCGGCATAACGGTCGTCATTGATGTTTACGTTCTCACTCGAAACGTCGGATCTTCTTAGAACCATTCAAGAGCTCATAGAGCAAAGCGATATTTCTTGGGAAGGTCGAGCACTTTCAGTTCTTGTACAAGCTGTATTTTTTACGCTTTCAATTTAAGACCTCGACATAAATTGCACCAAATCGTTCCATACGTAACTCCGAGTTGCTGCGCTCGGCGCCGAATCATATCTCCACGGTCTCGCGTACACTCTCAGCAGCGGCTGCTATATTTTCTTAGAAATTTTCTACCCGACGAGTGACTCCTGCAAAAATGGGAACCATAATCGAAATCAAAGCTTGCGGTTTCCAGTAAAAGAATAACCAAAATAGTGGTGGTTTTTTGTAATTCGGCATAAAAACCCTTCGGCCGTTTATCATATGGCTATATAGCTAGCCGATGTAGATCTCACTTTGTGAATCAAGAAAGTGGATAATTGTCGGATTAAGTCCACTTTATAGAATTTTTTTTTTTCTTCAATGTGACTGCTTGAAACTCTGGTGAGAAGTGATCTCTCGGTTTTGCATCTTTGATGAAAATCCCGCTTTGTGACTCCCAAGAAAAGGGTGGCCATCAACTTCCCCACCGATAGGCCGGTCCTCTTCCTCTTCGGAGGAAGTTCGCCGAATGGAATCCATTGTTTCGACTATTCATTGGCCTTTGATGCTGCGATGGTCATGAACAAAAGCAGAACCTGCTGATGATATCTCGGTTGGGCATCTTTGATAAAGATCCCACTTTGTGAATCCCTAAATAATGATAATCATACTGGAAACCGCAAGCTTTGACTGCGCCTCCAATATGACTGCTTGAAACCCTGCGGTGAAGTGATTTCTCGGTTTCTCCCACATTGTGAGTCCCAAAATGAGGGTGACCATCATATTTCCGACCGATAGGACGGTCCTCTTCATCTTCGGTCACGAACAAAAGCAGACCCTCCTTCGATTTCATTTATAGTTCACAGTTGATATTCTCCGACCAAAATCACACTTTATGAGTTCCAGAACGCCTTTTCAGCTGGTATGACAGTCTTCCCCTTAGTCGGAGCAAGTTCACCAAGTTAACTTCACTGTCTCGACTCCACCGTGGCCTTTGATGTGGCGTTGGTTGGAAAGAATCTTTTTCGGCAGACCTTAAACTATGCTCTATATCAGGGTTGTGCGTCTTCGATGAAGTTCACACTTTGTGAATTCAAGCAAAAGTAAGTTCACCACCCTTCCGGCTATTTCCATTTATCGAAGGAAGTACGCCGTATATAATCTACGGGAAACGGGGTTGTTTGGTTCTGATATGACGATAATTACAAAATAATATATAATCTCTTTCGAATTGCATAAAATTCCTACCTTCTTACCTACTGTCTCAGCTAAACAACTKCAATTGACGGTGATTGAGGACTTTTGTTATACATCGTCCGAGTCAAAGATTCGAATCATCGACCGATGTTCTTTTTATTCGATTTTTCTGAAATCCCACTTCCAAAAGCTGAAAAAGCCTTGAGTCTGATTGGACTGAAATTTAAACAAAAACCATTTACGGGAACCGAATATGATAGRGAAATTCTCTTGCGATAATATCRCCTTCGGCTKGTCGTTCCAAGTGCTTATCGAACCKTCCTCATACASGTTTGTCTGTCAGCGCTTTCATRTGGCTGTCTATGCGTCGCCGTTTTTTGATAATAATTTTCTGTGAAAAGTACAAATTGGCCGTAAAAGTGCGGTTTAGGGGCCACAGTTTTTTGCCAATCGCCTGCTCACTTTTTTATTATATTCCATTTCTCTGGCAAATATTTGTTCCTTTTTAACTTTTTACTCCTTTTGATGAGCTTTAGTGCAGCTGCAGCGCCGTCGCGGTGGGGGCAACATAGCGTCTACTGTGGCTGACAGCAAACACTCATATCTCCTTCGTATAGCAAACTGATTGTGTGGCGCAAACTAAAATAGTAGAAGACTGAATAGACAAAAACAAAAACAATCAAAAAAGGCGGCAAGCCAAAAAAGCATGGGAGCAATGACTGAAATGAATGGAAAGCAATGACTGCGTGAATGGGCGCATGAATGAATGACTAACTAAATGGCATGACTGTATGAGTCTGGCCGAAAGCGTCGGTTGGATTAAGTTGCCACACACACACACTACCACACAACTAAACTCATCAAATGGCAATGAAATGACTGTGAAGTTTAGTTTAGAAATCCGAAAATTAAAATGGCATGTTGTAAGTCGGTAGAGTGTCATTGAAATGAATCCTTAATGGCAGGCAAAGTATTCAAATTATTTTCGGCCGCCACGCCAAGCCAAGCGTACGCTTTAAACTATGAATATTTTGATTGAGTRGGTAGTGTAATTAATTATGTGAATAAATAAATTATGGCTTAAATATTCAGCCTTGATTTAGCTGCCTTTTACGAATTTATATGAATTAATCGTGCACTCGATTTTATAATAGAGATAACAAGATGTTAAATGGAGCAAATTTTGAAATAAAAAATAATAGTTCCAAAAAAGTACAAAAAAGACGTTAACTTCAGTGCCGCTGAAGCTATAAACCCTTGACAAATAAAAAAKCTTCCTAATAAGATGTTAATTCCGATCGTTCWGTTTGTATGGCAGCTATATGCTATAGTGATCYGATCTTAACAATTTCTTCGGAAAATGCATTATTGCTCTAGATAATATCACGGACAAACCGACAGACATGGCTAGCTCGATTTATCTCGTCCTATTGATCATAGATATATGCATTTTATTAGACCGATATTTCCTTCTCAGTGTTACRAATATCGTGGAAMCCCCAAAGGTGATCTAATGACTGATGCCTAGGGCATACTGAAATTATGGAGGGAACACTTCTCCAACCAGCTGAATGGCAAAGAAAACAAAAAATCAGATGGTGAACCCGATTACCCAATCGATGAGAATGGAGCTGACCRTTAAGAATCTCGAATAGCAAAAATCTCGAGAACAACTAAACGGCGGGGGCCGATGGATTGCCGTCGAGCGGATGCCGTCATTCAAATACGGCGGCGAAGAGTTCATAAGGAGCATACATCAGCTTCTTTATAGAATACGGTCTGATGATTATCAGTGTGGCTTCTGGTCGAGAAAATCTTGGAARAGACCTGTAAAAGGAGAATCGACACACATCACTTCCTCGTCGATTTTGAAGCCGTTTTGACAGAAGCTGCCTCTATGCCGCTATGTCTGAATTTGGTATCCCTGTAAAACTAATATGGCTGTGAAATCGGACGTTGAGCAATACAAAAAACATCGTGGCAAACTTATTATTACCAATTCCGAGTATAAAGACGAACAATAAATCCACAATATGAAAACAATTATTCAAAACACAATTGGAGCACTTTATACGATTCTCATAATGCACACATATGACTATACTATAGTCCAATTTTTATTTCTGAGAGACTTCGGGAAAAGAATAGTATAGGTATAGTACAAATAACAACACGCCGAAAATAATCATCGACCTTCCACCAGAAGAAGGTCCTTTCCGGGATTAAGGCCCCTAACCTTTAGCTTTACCTCATACTAGATTTCGCCCTAATGCAAATGTCTGGCCATAAAGTCAGCACGCTGTAAGTCAAGAATCATTAAGTGTAAATGACAACTTCGGAATATGTTACAGGTAAGGTAATTTTGTCTGATTACAAAAAGATCACTTGGGACCTTCTATATACAAAGATACCCTATTATCAAACGGCAGTAAGGCCCAGTGAAGTGATTTAACACGTAATCTATTACTTGCGATACACTGATGGCACGAAAACGTCGAAACACATTGCTGCAGGATTCGCTTCTTATAAGAAAAGGCCTTCACCATAAGTTTGTATATAGAAAAATTAATTAAAACAGTASGAAATAAATTGCCTTAATGGCACACAAAATAATCCTGGAATTCATCAAAGGGGAGAGCAAAATAGATCATTACAAACCACCAATAGTCTAAGAAGATTTTACGTCCCTTATCATTCTTAATGCCCATGCACCGTTTGCAAAAGGTCATCTCATCGTAACCCTACTTCATGCATCAGCAGTTTGTTTCATAACCTCTGTTGGAACAGCCCCTAAAMGAGGTCATCTTGTAGTATATTGCAATTCTTTACAATTTTGTACTTAGCTATCCAAAAAAATTAAAACATTACCGTCTGAGAGAAATATTAAACAGAATTGGAGAGATTCCAATGTTACATCCTGCATCCTTTCAGTGTCTGAAGCAACAATATCAGCTAAGATGTAGACAAAGTACATTAGTCAAATATGCAATGCAATTTTTCAGCTATAAAAAGAAACTYATACTACATCTTCCATTCTTAAAAAGAACATTTTTATTACTTATCGAAAAAATTGAGTTAGATCATCGTAACGTGTGTGCAATGTATCCACGACCTTTCTCGTGTCCTCACAGAAAGGAGTATTAAGTTCTCACTTGCTAAATCCACAGCAACTATATTTACTATACGTAACTGGATGAAGAAACACTGGCTTCGCCACAAAATTTTCGTCGACGACGCTAAAATTCCGACATACCACATACAACAACTTAAAGTGTTACTTTCAATCATTAGAATGATGTCTCAAATGGATAGCCTGCCAGCAGCACTTATGGCAAGGACGTAGTTAGAGAAGATCCCTAAAGTCGGCATACCACACTCCAGACTACTAAAAGATGTATCTTTACGTCGTCTATCGTACATCTGCATATTGAGGACTRCATTCTTCTTTCGGTTAAGAAACATAACGCACTCTTGTTCAAGTCGCTGCGATGCTTTCAAAAACCTACTTGCACATGAAGAGAACATTACTACAATACGTGAACGAACTACAGCGATATACCGACATAATTTCGGACGTGGCAAACTTCAGACGTATATAGAATGCCACTCACAGTTATTGGAGCTCTTTCGGTGAATGGCGTTCATCGACTCGAAATCATCGCAGATTGTAAGTTTTTTTATCCAGAATAGACCCCTCAGRCACTAACACGACGTGATTAGTGAAATTTATAAAATTACAGCAAAATTGCATATCTAAATGGTGTCATGTCTTTATAAAAACTTGAGTTAAGTACAAAACGAGTTAAAAATCGTTGCGTGATAAGCTCCTTATTCATGAACAGTTTTTAACACTTAACATCAAAATGTTCCAAAACTCATGCCTTATAAGTATCAAAATTATTCTCTAAAATCTAATAAAAACCTATAGCGTTCTAAAATTACTTTTCCAGCGAATATTTGGAGCATTTTAAAAGAATTTCGACAAATAATGAATATTTTATGGGGTGTAAATGACAGAAATTTCTACAAAGAACAAGTGGTTTCAACAAAACACTCAGTAATAACATCAACACAATACTTTTCAAAGSATCGTCAACAGCTTTCGCCAAAACTCTCCCCTACAGAAATCTTGAGTAGGACTGTGTGATTTGTCATTGACAAGTGTCAAGTCAATACGAMACACAGCTGTGCGAAAATTTGTGCATTCGTGCGTTTAAGTGAAATTGCAGATGTTGTGGTTGTTAATGAAATTATATTAAATGAAAAATTATTTTCATTGATTGAATATTCGCTTAAAATATTTATTAACATATTAAATCGTTTTCATAATCGATTTCTTTTTTTATAGAAGTACTAGAGAWACTTCTTTGACAGATCACGCTTAAATCGTGTCCTATTATTTCTGCTGAGTGTTGTAGCATTTCATCATGGACAGACTTGCGCCTGAACTAATGAGCTTATTATTCGCAACACCTTTACCCATCTTGCGACCCAGCATTCCGTGAAAAAATAATAGCAGCCGTARCTAAGAGTGTACACGAAGATCATGGAGGTTCGATTCGTCCCCATTAGCAGCAACTCAGACTGACGTATGGAACGACTTGTCACATTTTACGTTGATATCTTAAATTGAAAGCGTGTAAAACTCATCTAGTCCAAGAACTGAAGCCGTTCGACCTTCCCAAGCAACATCACTTTGCTCAGTGGGCATTTGAAAAGTTCCAAGAAGATCCAACGTTTTCAAGCCAAATTTTATTCTGCGATGAAGCCCATTTCTAACTCAATGGGTATATAAACAAGCCAAATTACCGCATTTGGGTCAAAGAGCAAACTGAAAAGATTCAAGAGCTGCCATTTCCCAAATGTCGCAGATAATGCGCAGATAATTTCAGATTTTGAGCCGGTCGATTGGYCACTAATATTGTGAATATCACACTGCTGGTMTTTTTCCTATGGAGATTTGTAAAGCCTATGCGGACAATTCCGCCTCACGTATYTCATTCACCAGTWACCAGTCGAAATGTTCGAACGTGTCATCGAAAAATGAACTCAACGGATAGAGCATCTAAAACGTAGTACCAACCAACATTTAAAAGAGATAATCTTCAAAAACTAAATGCAAAAGAATGTTCTTTCGAATGATAATAAACATTCCCCATTAAATTTTTTTTTTTAATTTTTTTTTTTTGTTTTTTTTTGAAGTAGGACACCTCGAAATGGATCACTCCTTATTAATTTTATTAAAATTTTAATCGATTTCCAAAAGGATTATTAACATTTTCTTCTCTTTATCTATTTTCAGGGCAAATTCACATCGAAATCGGATGTTTGGTCCTTTGCAGTGACGCTTTGGGAGATATTAACTTTTGCACGCGAACAACCCTACGAACATTTATCGGATGAGAAGGTGATTGAGAATATCGGACATATCTATGCGGATGATAAGTTGCATGTGAGTCATTAACAACTAAAAATTATTATGTTTATATTATATATAGATTATCAATAACTAAATTTATCGCTTTAAAAATATAAATACAATTCCATATATTTACATACTTATATATTGAGTATATTTCAACTCTTTGCTTTCACACCACTAGGAGCTACTGCCGATGCCACTAAACTGTCCGCGTGAAATTTACGATTTAATGTGCGAGTGCTGGCAGCGCAACGAATCGAGTCGACCGAATTTCCGTGAGATTCATCTATTTCTACAGCGTAAAAATTTGGGCTTCAAGCCCAACAACACAATGCATTACTAAAGTGGTGTTTTGTTCACAAAAAAAAAACAAAAAAAAACCAACGATTTATAAAACTGCTAGTGAACTTACTAAAGTAAGAACGAAAAATACATGTAAAAAATTGTCTGCATAAAATCACAATGATTGGCGCCGCCTGCATGGCCGTGAATACTTAGTATTTGAAGTAAAGTTTATAAATTTAATTTATAAGTAAACTCGGCGAATTTAACACTTAAAGGCATAGTAGTATGTAGCAAGAGCTACAGTGTGTGTGAAAAAACGCAAATCTTCGGTTTAWTCAGTAGATTAGTAACGAAAGAAGTAGGTGCATAAGGTATGCTGTCATTACATACCTATAATTTATAAACAAACTTGTATTTATAKTTATGTAATTAGTTATTTTACGCTCAAGAACTAATATTCATCGAAGAGACTTATAACGATTACGAGGTTATGTAATTTTTTTTTTTTTTTTATAAATTTTAACACCGGCTCAAAAAGGTTTATATTTTCCTTTCAGAAAACTAAAAAGTGTGCCATATTTTCATAAAAATGTAATAAAAATTTATTTGAGTCACTAAATAAATATTTACTTCAATTCAAAAAGCTATACATTTAAGCACAGAAAATGAAAAAAACCAACTTCACATTCTACTAGGCTTCTAAAAAATMTATTCAAAAGTAACTTATTTTCCTCGATAATAAGGGGGCGCATTCCGAAGGACCATTTATCGAGAGCGCAACATACTTATTGTAGAGGCAAGTCAGTAGATACTGCCCTGCATACTATCGTGCCATTTTATGAGGAAGCCATTAAGCTTAAAGAATTCGCTGTTGGGACCTTMTTTTAAATAGATGGAGCTTGCAATAAAGTCCTGTWAARKAAGCWGTCGTAACTGCTCTGAAGGATCTTGGAGTTGAATCCACACATTTTCAGTCTTCTGTGTGACAGAGTGATTGAAACGAGTGGAGAAACGCACGTGCTCGACGAAGTGTGAATAGGGGAATCCCAGCGTAAATGGTCTTASCATCAACCCAAATAAAACCAAGATGATTTTTTTCATTGAAAGCTACAAGATGCCAGCGCCACCGCTGCCAGAAATCTGACATTTCCGTCTGCAACCAGCGAAGAAGTTGTAGTTGGGAAGAMGCCGTTGGAGAAGAGGGGCAGTGAGCTTTCTACGGATAGGAAGTGGGGTTTACTATCAGGAGCTCTCTGCCAAATCCAGTTTCAGACTTCCTGACTATTGCCGTGTCTTCCAGGCCRAGCTGGAATGCAGCCTTCTTCAAAAAAGTGATCATCCGCTCAAAAAGCAGAGCGATACTAGCCTTGAACTTATTAATAGTGCGTTCARGGCTGGTCAAAGAATGCCTAACCTCGCTATCAATAGCATCGAGTGTCTTTGTGATGAGACTGGTATGGGCGCCAGCCCACAGCGGAATCGCAGGAAAATGTAAAGCTGATGGCTAACATAAAAAGGTACCCTAGAATCGCTATTTATAGAATGTTAGCGGATCGGGGCTCCCGTATCCTACTAGACAGCGAGGCTTCATGGAAACTTGGCCAGGGCTGAGCCACAATCGGCACCTGGGCTGTCGCCCAAGATCCATCGCAAGAGATTTGTGAAATTTTTGCCTTCATTAAGGCTAGCCTCTCTTTTAAACATTCATAATTATGTGATGACAGATACCGCAAACGATGGAACAATGAGCTGTATGAATTCTACGACGACATTGACAATGTTCCATGAATAAAAGTCACCAGCTACGCTGGCAAGGTCATGTCGACCGAATGGGCGAAAGCACWCCAGCTTTGAAGTATTTTTAGTGAGTGAGTAAAAATTTAGTCTTTATTATTCCAAAGAACTATTATATACTTGTAATATATCAATGTATACTGCTACATATAGATGGAATAGTATTTTCGTCGCTTCGATGAATATTAGTTTTAGCGTAAAAAAACCTTAATATACAAGTATAATAATGTTGGTTGGCAAGTTGATAGGTGTAAGCCAATATCTGAAGCTAATTTTAAATKAAAATAGTGTTAGGAACTTGTAAATTTCTCTCAAATGGCCATTTTGAGGCCTCAAAGCGAATACACATCACTAGCATTTCTAGCATATAGATTTAGSGGCTAAGATTAATACTAATTATAACTAAAGTGTTTATGTATATACCGAAAACTGATACGAAAGCGATGTAATCTTAGCTGTAAGTATGAGAAAAATAAGACATAATTTTTACGAAAGCTTTAGTTCAAAAAATTTGTATGCTGCTAAAAATTATTAAAACTAACGATATTGATTTTTTAAGTAGACAAAATTGGAGTTTAAATATTTTTGTGTAATTTTTCTTAAAAAAATGTTTTTTTTCATAAAAATTG
>NW_017534497.1:493005-493852 GCF_001853355.1 Bactrocera latifrons
AAGCGGGAATATCTGCACAGACTTTAGAATTCACATATCCGCACAAGTAAAAGTCTAAGAGTGTGATACCACATGAACTTGGTGGCCAATCGACCGACACAAAACAAGGAATTATCTGCTCACTGAAGTGTTCTCTCAGTAAATCCTTTTATTGATGAGAYGTGTGCGAAGTGGAGTCRTCTTGYTGAAACTAAATGTTACCGAAATAACGAATTTCAGTTTTARGCATCAAATAGTCGGTTACCATAGCACGATAGTGATTGCAATTGACGGTTACGTTCTTACCGGCATCATTTTTGAAGAAATATGAACCGCGTGGATGAAATGGCAGCTCGTGAATCTCTTCAGGTTGCTCTTCGTCCCAAATGCAGTAATTTCGCTTGTTTAACTACACATTGAGCCAGAAAAAGTCCTAATCGCTGAAMAAAATTTGGCTCGAAAACGTCGGATTTTCTTGGAACTTTTCAAGAGCTCATACAACAAAGTAATATAGCTTGGGAAGATTGTTAYGTCCTTACCGGCATCATTTTTGAAGAAATATGAACCGCTGATTTCCCCAGCCCACAAATCACACCAAACCGTTATTTCTTGTGGATGAAATGGCAGCACTTGAATCACTTCAGGTTGCTCTTCGTCCCACATGCGGTAATTCGCTTGTTTAACTACACATTGAGCCAAAATAAAGGCCTAATCGCTGAACAAAATTTGGCTCGAAAACGTCGGATTTTCTTGGAACTTTTCAAGAGCTCATACAACAAAGTAATATAGCTTGGGAAGATCGAGCGGCTTTAGTTCTGTATAAGCTATATTTTGTACGATTACAATTTAAAATCTCGACGTAAAATGC
>NW_017534497.1:493951-495692 GCF_001853355.1 Bactrocera latifrons
CTCTACCATTTTACCATCTCGGCATTTCATTAAAATTTTAAAGGCATCTTTCATTTCTTTTAAAAATCGATAGACAAACTTTATGGARAACAAACTTCACACGAAGATGACAAAAGTTATATCAATCTAGAAAGAGGATTTTTAAATTCGGTTGGAGCGTGTCGTTTCTAGGCACCAGATCGATGTAAACTTCTGGTTGCCTTCAATTGAAAACTCTGTGATGCTAGTTGAAATAGCTCTCGTGTAAAGGCATGGAAAATTTCAGTGATTTGAGGTTAGTTTACAAACAAGACTTTACCTTAAACTAAAGTGAATGYACTACGATATATTAATATGTATTCACGACTTCATGAAATATTTCGARATTTGGAACTCATATACATATTTACAATTCATAACTGCGTGGATTGAAAAAGCTGATTTCATCAAAAAGCTATAAAAACCGAAMTAATATTGAACAGTCCTAAACAAGTGTTTATTTCATGTATTTACTCGCATTGTACATCCCTAATTAATTTTAATACTATTTTCTTCCACTATTGTACATAATTATCAACTATTTTCCCACACCTAAACCATCGAGCTTCTTCTCCCCTCTGTAGTGCGTATCTTCTGTTGCTTCCAAAAAGCTTTAAATATTAAAAAATAAAAGGTTTCGCTACAAATTACAAGTATTCAAAGGAAAATAATCATGATTTGTGCAATTTTTTAATAATAAGCATATATTATATAAGCATATATGTATGTCATGGAATTATAAATGTAGTTTTAATTAAGTGAAACGTCAATAATAATGAAAAATGGCGATTATGAATTAATAAAAACAAAAAGCTATTGTACTAAATTACGTAAATGTGTAACTGCAAAATACGCTTCAATGAAATAGAAAGCAAACTTGATATGTATGTATGTGTGTAATTAACTATTTATATATGCAACAATGAATTCATAGCGTATGTATGTTTGTATGTGTGTTTTTTTAAATAAAGCTTGCGCCAACTTTTTTGATGAGCAGCACGCAAAAAACACTTATTTGCTGAAATATTGTGCGCATTTAATGGAAGAAATTAAGAAAAATAAAAACAAATTAAATATTATAAATTTAATTAGAGGTATTTGAAGAAAAAAATTGCATTTACTGTGTATTTCAAGGAATTGGTAAAGTAAATAAATAAATTGAAAGGCAACTAAGTAAATTTTAATAATTGAAAATTGTATTTAATTTCCGCTTAAGCCATATATGTGTATAAGTATATGTAAAACACACACACACATGCAAAGCATGTGCATACAGTTGACTAAAAACGGTTTTGAAGCCATATTTTGGTGTAATTATGTATGTATGTGTAATAAATTTTTTAATGGCACTAACTCTTTTTTGCTAATTCAAATGCTTAATTACTAAAAAATTAAAAACAAAATTAATTATTTATTTAAAAATATTAATGGTAAGTAAAAGACATGAAATGTTATTGTTTCGCTAACAACGAATAAACGCAAAAGCATGTGAATGTAGCTGAAGGGTAATACTGTAATACATAGAGCTAAGGAATATGTGAAGAAAACTCAATTAAATTTAAAAAAAATKAATTATGTATATAAGTGCAATCTGTGTGAATATTTATAAATCACTCATCTTTTAAATCAAAGCGAAGAAATATTTTTCACAATTTTTTGGAACTTTTAAGTGTGGAAATATGAATATTAAATGAATTTATTAAATATTATAATTAATTAATTT
>NW_017534497.1:496778-506050 GCF_001853355.1 Bactrocera latifrons
AAAAAATTAATTTGTGTAATATTTTTTGCATATATGTGCTTAAATAAGTAATTCCGTACAACAAAAATCACATTTCATAAATATATTCTCATATTGCGCCATAAAAATAATAAAAAAAGAATTAATCAAATTTTTTTCGCCACAAAAACATGCTTATAATACACAACAGAGCCAACAACTGCAGCAAATATTGAGCATGAAGTAAACCCACACTTGAGATCACAAAACATGTACTACACAAATGAGCAAATGAAAAAAATTAATTAAAAAAACTAAAAAACGAAAATGTGAAGGCAACTGAAATACAAAAATGTTGAGCACAATCATGTTTCAATCGACAACAAGTACAGTAAATACTATAAACAAGTTATAAACGAAGAAATAAACCCTACTTATTAACTAAATGCAAATGAAAACAAATAAATATAATGAGTAAAGAATTCAAAGATAACTTAAATTGACACACATTAGATTGTATTGAGCAAAGCATAGCTGTAAGTAAGTACATAGAACACATTGGAGATGCAGGTGAATTACGAAAAATATGAATTGTCATTAAGAAATGAAAAAAGAAAAACAAAATTATATAAAAAATTGTGAGTAAAACTTATATACTATATATATATATATTAAATAAAGAAACACACAATTCAACTAATAATTAAATGGCAGTGCGTCTGATTTCAATAGTATTACACTAATTTAGTAGAAATCTAATGGAATTACTCTTTCAAATATTAACGACTTAATGATCCAATAAGAGCTGAAATTATAAAGTCGCCCTAAAAAATTGCAATTTAAACCTTTTCCTTAAAAGRATACAAAGAGAATTCATGCTCCCACTTAGGCTGAGAACGTCGCTGGGAACTATTAACAAAGCGACGATAAGCAATATGTGCAAAGAGTAATGGAGAGTATGCTGTAACGATGTTCCAATCAACAAACTTTACGAATCACAGGTGTAAAGTTTATACTGGACTCCACGAATCCGAGTAGTATAAGGAAATTTTATTAAGCCATGATTCATACCAGACTTACATATGAGAMCGGCATAAATTTTGGCAATTTTCAGTATTTCAATAACAAAAGCTTGGTTCCTCTAAATATAACATTGAGTTATTTGTATAAGGAAGAGAATATTCGCCGCAGTGAGTAACATAAAAGAATCGTTCTCATTTCTTTGGCAGTTCCATGATAAAAAAAAGAACCATTTTTCCATTAATTCTATCGATAGATAAATGTTTCAATGACATGTTTCTGTCTTCTTACTAAATGTCAAATTCAATATAATATRAAAATAATGTATCTTGCATTATGGAGTCGCCAAACYGAACTCTGTCGTCTTTTTCTCAGCTCACATACCGGCAAGGTATAGTAAGTGGGTAGTAAACGTTATAGCAGGGGGGCATTGTGTTCTTTACGGATGGGTCAAAGCTTAGGGGGATGGTTGGTGGATGGGTATATTTTCAGGAACTCTCTATCTAACTAAGTTTTAGTTTCGGACTTCCTGATTATTACAGTTTCTTTCAAGCCAGTGTTGCTGTCATTAAGGTGGCGGTAGATTTACTGCACCGGAGTGCTGACTTTTTCAAATAATTGACTCTGAATTCCGATAAAAAGGCGTTGATACTCATTGAGCGTGTGTTCATGGCTGGTTAAGAATACTTAACCTCGTGATCAGTAGTTTTGTGATAAGACTAKTGTGAGTTCCAGACTACAGCGAAATCGCAGTTAACTGTAAAGTTAATGAGCTAGCAATGAAAGGTTCTCAATTATCAGTAGAATCGAAACTGTTCGGTGCTCCCGCCGCATCAAGATTTCTAGTACTAAATAGCGAAGCTTGGCGAGCGCTTAGTCAGCGCTTTTCTCCCATTGGTTCAAGAGCGTCGAAAGATCTTTTTCTATTGAGCCCTGCACTTAGCAGAGCTAGGCTTTACACACGAAAACAGAGAGAGGCCGAAATGCGTGAGGCTCAAAAATTCTTCGCAAATATGCGGCGACTAAGAGAASGTTTCTARACCAAAGCATACRMTTGTAGAACCCCCARAGSTGATCTAGTGACTGATGCCCAGAACATACTRAAATTATGRAGTGAAAGCCCCCAATCGATGWTGATGGAGCRGACGWWCCKTTGTCCGRCCATGAAKKAAATCGARTAGCAATTACTCATCTGAAGAACAAMAAAKCAGCGGGAGCCGATGGATTGCAGGCCAAGCTTTTCRAATACGTCRGCGAAGGACTGATAAGGAGTATTCATCAGCAGAAGGAGGAGCTACTTTTATGCCGCTAAGTYCGAATTTGGTATCCCACAAAGGTCATACGGCTATATAAGCTGACGTAAACCTACACGAAAAGCTCCTTCAATATSGGGAAGGASCTCTCTGAGTCGTTCGATACCAAACAAGGTTTCAGACAAGGCGACTCCCTATCATGCGACTTATTTAATCTACTGCTGAAGAAAATAATTSGAGCAGGTACAAACTTTTATAAGAGTGTACAGCTGCTGGGGTATGCCGATGACATTGTAATCATTGGCCAAACCCCGCGCCTATAGTTCTGCTTCTCCAGATTGGACAAAGAAGCCAAGCAAATGGGTCTATTAGTGAACGAGGACAAGACGCAATATTTCCTGCCATCAAACAAGCTCAGCATCGAAATTCAATACGAAATATCTCTTGCCAACAAGTACTATGTACTTCAAACAGAGTAAGCTATTGAAAAGTTAAATCCTCTCTCGACGAACTAAGGCCAAATTCTACAAGTCACTCATCATCTCCATCCTTCTATATAGTGCAGAGACATGGATAATAGCAAAATCTGATGAGTTGGCATTACAAGTTTTCGAAAGAAAGATTCTGCGGAAGTTTATACGTGTAGTCCTTTGTGCATTGGCAAATGAATGGATGAAAACACTCCAGCTCTGCGAGTATTCGACGCAGTACCCGCCGAGGGAAGCAGAGGAAGATGAAGACCACTCCATTGGAAATACCAGGTGGAGAAGGACACCTATATAGTAGTGTTTATGCAAATACTGCATATATCAATCTAAGTGCAATCTCTGGATCAGTCATTTAACCTAACCAGACATCAACAAGAAAGCATATTTAATTCCGATGTAATGAAAGCATAAAACACTACGGCTTAATCTTCAAAAACATTAAAGTAGTAAATGGGAAGATTTATAACATATTAGAAACATTTCATAACTAAGTGATCTTGTTTTTTAAACCTGAGTCTAGTTTTTTTCTCGTCCACTCTGCATATGGTACTTTAAGAAAACTCATTCACGGAAATTTTTTTTCTAGGTTAGTATAACTGTCAGTGGTATCTATGCTTAATGCCACATCATAATAATCGTTATAGTTTAGTATACGTTTGTCCTTCTGAAGTACATAATGTTATTTAAGAAAAAAGTGACATTAAAATTTGTGTGCTTTTTGGTGTCGAAACGTCCAGAATGTTGGAAAAAGCCTATGGTGATAATTTTGTAACAAGCAAGTGATTTTTATTGGTAAAAATTATTCAAAAAGGGTCAAGAACGCGTTGATGCCGAACCACATCCAGGGCGGCCATCTACATCAACTGATGATCAACACGTCAATAAAATAAAGAAATTTGTGCTTGTTAATCGATTAYTCACAGTGAGAGATCTTACTGGCGTCGTTAGAGTATCGAAAGAATCAGTGAAAATCATTTGGGCCTAAGAAGAGTGAAAGCACGATAGAGTTCCAAAATAACTCAATTTTTTCGAAAAACAGCGTCACATTAAKRTCTGTGAAACAATGCTTTCCGACTACCGAAATCTCATGAAGCGTWTTACTTATTACTGGCGATGAGGCTTGGATCTACACTTACGGACCGAAAACAGGCSATCAATCGGCCGAATATCTTGACAAAGGTGAACCGAAGCCAAGAAAAACACGACAAAGCAGATCACAAATCAAAGTTATGTTGACAGTTTTCTTCGATTAGCGCGATGTGGTGCTCAATTAAATAAAGTTAAATTTAATTATTTACGAAAAAGCTTACCAAAAAACGTTGAACTCCAACTATTTCATCAAATATTCCATTTGTATTTAAGTTGAGCAAAGAAATATTAAATGCCTAAAATGTAATTACGCAYATTTAAGTACACAGCTCAGCGTTGAGTAATAATTTAAGCCACCAGCTGGGCCGTGTTCCGGATTGACCCTCTTTTATAGTCATAAAAACGACTCGTTGAACTACTTTGACAAATGTAAATATTTTGAAACTAATTTTATTTCAACTTTTCCTGCCGCCGCCACCACTTCACCATCCACAGTACTGCTGACCACAATTACATTATGCAGTTCATAAAAGAAAATCCAAACCAGAATGAAATATGCATTTTATATCCAATTCATTACATAATTCATTATGGAAAGCTCGCTCTTACGACCGGCATCATAAAATTTGCCAATTCAAAAACAAACAAATGAAAAATTCACAATTTTACCAGAGAATAAATGAGAAAAAAGTGTATAAGAATTAAAGAGCTGAGTTTTATGGTGGCTAACGGAGCCACAGAGAGACTGCGTGATGAGTACAATGGCGTGTGGCGTGAGTGGGGCAACGTTGCAGGTAGTTTGTGCGTGTGTGTGTGTGTGTGTGTGTGTATGTATATGTATACGCTCAAAGGTAGTTATGTTTAGTAAATTCTAATTTCGTTACACACCAACGTTGTGTGTGTGTGTGCTGGTAAACCAAGCAAAGAAGGGCAAACAATGGCGAAATGAAGAAGGGAAAATGGAAAATGGAAAATGCGTTGGGTACACAGGTGAGGGAAAATATGTCGTATACAAAGCAGACAGAGTAAGAGACCAACGCAGATAGCGCGTGAAATGGCAAATGAATGAAAATRCAGAGTGTCTTAACAACGCGTACACACGCACCTATTGACAACAACAAGTGTTGGGAAGCAGCAGCCGGCGGACTTAACTTGGCGTATTGCTTCGGTTGCAATTTCCAACGTCAACTCCGCCACCATTGCCACCATCAAGCGCAGCTGGGCACCATTTGATTAATTTTCAAATCCCTCACATTCACAAAATATGCCTCGCGACAACAAGAACAACACTATAAAAAACAACAAAAAGAGACCGACAACAACAACAACAACAACAATACTAGTAACAACAACAATGTAAACAGCCCTACAAAGCAAGCAGTAATGGCAACAACAATGACATAACTTACAAGAACCGTAGCCACGCACTCAGGGTACACATCTGCCCGACATAGTGCTTAAAGCAGACTTAAATTCTCGAGCAAGATTCCTGTGTTGCTTTGTAATTGTTGTGCTACTGTAGGGMAAACGCCCTGCCAACGGAATCAGGTGCGTCTCTTGAATTTCGTGGGTTAGTTGTAAGTGTAGCGGCGGAGGTACATATATGAAGAGCATACGGTGTTGCAATAGCAAGAAATGTTTAATAGAATATTACAAATACTATTTTCTTTGAAAACTTTTATTCAGAATGTACAATTTGAAGTATTCACAAAGCCATCGGGTAGTTGATGTAGTAATGAAGGATCTTACCATAGTCCAAATTTGTATTTTATGTGTATGTATGTGCGTGGATATGTTGTGAAGATTCCAATACAAATTGAAAACCCTATCCTGAATTCCCTCTCTCTATATCGTCATCAAAAGAGGGGTCTCTCATTGGAGGCTGTGTTGATCCTTTCATTGGGGATGTTTTGTACGTGGCGGGTCCCCAACGCACAACCTTGAAGAGAGACGATTCATCTTCTCACACGGATGCTTTTCGGCTACCCAGAGAATACTTGGTCTGAATGGCGTTCAAAGAATTTTTCTCAYACTCGTGAACTTCTACACATAGCTCTAACCCCCAACTCTACTTATTTTGCATTTGTTTTAGAAATGCGCTCTTGAAAGTTAAAATTTAAAGAAAGAGAGAAAAAGAAAAAAATTCTCTTTGTTACATAAGTCATTCTACCAACTGATCAAATTTGACTCGGACTCGTCACTAGACTCACGCGAATTCGAATCGCAAAATATAGCTTTCCTAAATTGATACAACCGGTGTTTGTAGTATTTTTGTGAAGTTTGATTTTAAAGAAACACTGTAAGAGATTGTAATGTTTGGATCAGAGAAATAGCAGAGGATGTCAAAGTCTCTTAGGGATCGACTTAACACACATTGGTTAGTGTTTTGTGTCCGAAGTTTATCAATGCTATAATCGTACCAAAAGGCCTGAACATTTTAGCAGAGAAGCTTACTTCATTTARCGTATCATTACTGGTTTAGCGAGTGGCGCTCCAAAATTAAACCCATAAAAACACGTCAAAGCCGGTCAAAAGTCTTTCCACGGGGTCAAAYGGTCAATAAAGTATACTGCTTGCACCTGAAACAATTGATTGTAAACGACCRGATTCGTGGGCAAATAATTCATGGTTCAATTGAATTTATTAAAGGTCATTTGGTGAAGGCTCTGAATTATTTTATAATAATAAATAAAAAAAAAGGCCTTTAGAGAATTGTTTCTCTTCTTATTATTATAAATCCTTCAAAAAGGTATAGTCAAACCACGAAGTTGAAAACTCCGTTAATTTTTTTTCGTTCCCCAAACTGAAATTGTCGCTCCGTTGAACCMATTTTCAGTCGATCGAAGAGATAAAATAAAATTCCCTGGAAGCTGAAGGCCATTCCGAAAAGTGCTTATGAAAATATTTCGAGAACTGGAAAAATCTTTGGAATAAGTTATTACATCTGGTGTTGATTACTTTGAAGAAGACAAAATAAATATCGATGAATAGTGAAATATGTTGCTTTTTATTTACGATTTCAGGGTACTTTTTGTCACAACTTCTTTTTGAAGTGATCCATATACTTTATTTAACAGAGTTGATTCATTAAAATTGTGAACTAATAGTTAACAGTGTGATCGCAACCATTCTAGAAATCAATTAGAATCTGCCAATCATCTAGGGGTTTAATGCCTAACTGCCGTATGATGAACAAGTTGGTTTTAAGTACGAATTAAAGAGTATTGGATCGTTGAGGCAAACTCTGTGTTTGTTAAGTGCTTAAGGCTGAACACTGTAATGATCAATCAATTGTTGTTTAAGCTGAGCTTAATAAATTTTTATTTTGGTAAACTCTTTGTTTAGGAGGAGTCTTTAAAACTGAAACCCGAATTTTTCAAAAACAATTTTTTGAACTTCTTTTTTTGGCATACTACGTGTTTGTGAGAAGTGGATTATCTCCAAAACAGCATGGTTTTAGAACCGGAAAGTCAACTCTAGACGCTATCCGAAGCGTCATTGAGAGTGTAAAAGTCGCACAGCGTAGATGCCCCAAATTCTAGCGAATAGAACTGTTGGCGATTTTATACGTTCGAAACGCTTTCAATAACGCGAGTTGAGCGCACATGAACGATTAGAAGAAAATTTTAGAATTCCCGATAAGCTCATTGCTGTGGTGCGGAGCTATCTTAGCAACAGAGAACTGATATACCAGAGAGAAATCACGACAAATATAAGTTACGGCAGAAGCCGCACCATGGTCCATTTTAGGCCCGGACCTGTGCAACATTAGCTATGACGGAATACTAAAACTTGAAATGGCAGAAGTATTAGCAATAATCACAGCCAGAGATGCAGCGGAAGTACGAAGAAAGCTGTATCAAGTCATGTTACGGAGGCAAGCATGGCTCAACTCACACAACCTCCAGCTCGCTACTGAGAAAAACAGAGCTGCGAACAAGCACTTTCTTCTCGTAATAACCATGCGAACCGTTGAGGATATTCTAAGGACACAAAAAGCTGTGAATCACCTAGGCGTAAGACTGGACCCCAGATTAACCTACTGGGTACAGTAATTTAAGGTAAGCCTGCACAAAGATCTTTCTTTACTCCATATAACTTTTTTACTTAAAAACGTCACACTGTGTGGCAGCTGCTGCGSTAGTTCCTTTATAAGACTACGGTTGCTGTTTTTGCCTTAAAAGCACAATTGTACTTATGTAATTATGTATGCGAGTAGGTGCAGTCGCAATAAAACCAACGTCAAATGAGCGAAATGAAATGTAAGTAATTTAGAAATAATAATGAGACTCATTCGCACAAACAAATACACGCACGCTATGGTACAATATGGTATATGGCAGATGAATGCAAAGCAACGCAGGCACGCAAAGCGAGAATACAACACCGGAGGAGCAAATGTATGTGCAGAGGTAAAAATAAATGCTTTCGTTCGCACATGCAACAGTARCAGGTGCCGGGCGGCATTTCCGCAGCAGACGACGCACTCGAGAAAAAGAAGAGTAATCTCGCACACACACACACACAGACAGACGCATGTACAAGCATATTATGCTTGAAAAAACACAAGGCAGCTACAACAGCAGCACTTTACCACTACAGAGGCAGACAAACACATATATTTCTACACACACATACACAATTAAGCAAACACATATACATTTATTCACACACATACACAATTACGCACACTTATATACACACATATAAAGCAACAGTCTACAGCCACACAGTGACAGTGTCAGACTATTATACATTACGCTTTTGTAGCATACATTAAGGCGCACAACGCAAGCATATCCACAACCAAGCCGGCAGCCGGCAGCAAAGTGAACCTCATCTGTTTTGACAAACATTGCGGATATAAAAAGGATCAAATACTCATTTTAGTGTGTTAGCGCAAGCTCCAATTGCTTGGCATTTACCATTCGCACGCAGCCAACACTGCGCACCACAGCACACCACACGCCACCTTATGGCTTCTACTCTAAGTGGCGCGTACCCAGCTGTTTGATAAGGGAAGGATGCACGCAAGTGTAGCAAAAATCTGCTGCATGCCAGCAACAATACCCATACATGCTTATGTAATCTCCGGTTTGCTGTTTCGCTGGAAAGTTTTTAGCATGGGGTGTTGCCTGATAACTGTTGCATATTTGAATTTTTGCCAAGCATTTTGAGTTCACGATTACTTTCTCGTGATGCATTTTAAAATTCTAAGAAATTGAATTTAATTTACCCAGTTTTTCCCCCACGGCGTGAAAACAATTTATTTCATGCAATTTTAAAGCAATGGAAAGACATTTATATTGAAATGAAAGTGAACCGTTGTAAAACGGAAACACCTACATATGTACATAAATGAATRGCTAAGCAAATGAAATTAAAGCTCTTAGCAGCAGAAACAGGAACAGAAACAGATTAATACCTTTAATATTGTAATTAAAAATTATTTAAAAAGAAGCAT
>NW_017534497.1:506590-508356 GCF_001853355.1 Bactrocera latifrons
AGAGAAAATACGGCATATTTTACAGTACTACTACTACGATAAAGGCAAAAATGCATGTCAAGCCGCCAATAAAATTTGTGCAGGTTATGGACCCGATACAGTTTCCATTTCCCCCGCACAACGATGGTTTCAACATTTTCGTTCTGGTGTAGAAGTTGTTGAAGATGCGCCACGCTCCGGAAGGCCTGTCGTCGAAAATTGCGATAAAATCGCTGAATTGGTGGAAAGAGACCGGCATAGTAGCAGTCGTAGCATCGGTCAAAAGCTGAGCATGAGTCATCAAACCGTTAGAAAATAAAAAAATAAATAAATAAAAAAATACCGCAAGACTTTTTTGACAATATATTATATAAATATATTAGCTGACCCCGCAGCCGTTGACCTACGTGAAATTATGTGTTTCGAAATAAAAAGAAAATTAAATTTATGGTTTCTTTTTGTTTTCAATGTAACGCAGCTTGTTAAACAACATTTTTTGGTTTCTGTTTCGGTGTACAAAAAAGATGGTTTTCCAACTCGTGACCACGCCACGTATTTCTGGCCGTGTGAAAAACATAGCATTTCCAAATTTACGGCACTTACTATGCGACTATCCTTGTGTCCTGTTGATTGTCAACTCAAATGCAATTTTCACTGGAAAGGGAATAGGTTTGAACGGGAATGGCAAGTCGTTAGAACTCAAAGGAATTCGTAGAATCAAGCATTCTGTCCCCTTGTATTCGATAGGTGCGTGATAATCAGTAGTGTTCCAATGACAGATCTAACTTTGAGACGCAAATAACGTGGTGAAATACCAAGAATCTCCAAAGAATTTAGAAATTCCACTGGATAATTCATGGCGTCTTCATCATTGCCAAGACGATCGATCGATTTGTATGAGCGCGAATCTACCGGAATTTGTCTTTGAATCTTCCAGTTTAAGTCACATCGGTATTTTTGGAAGCTATCGTAGTTATGATAATTTAGTCAATGCCCGAACATTCGTGATGAGTTTATCTTTCGTAAGTTGATACAAGGCAGATGAAATTGATATCAAACCACCGGAAGTATCAACCGGAATTGACCCATTTCCAATTCTTAGCGAATACGACGTAAAATGTCTTCGGCAAAGTGATAATTGACGCGTGTTTGAAGGCTGATATGTCATTTCATTTGCATTCGAAGTAGCTATCGCATCGTTCATGTATTCCATGTATGTCAAAGTATTTCTAAATAGATGAATGTTCTCGCAAACGCACTACTGACGAAAGTTGAGAAAAAAACTCGTAAATGTTAATTTTGTTGCTGACGGTGTTTCCACTGGCTGTACTGTATTCTCTGAGTTGAAATACAATCTTTGGGCATTCTCCAAATTAATGCGAGACGCACAACAGTCAATAAACGTTCATGAATTGAAAAAAAAATATCCTTATCAATCGTATCGTTCAAGGCCAATAACCACCATGTTGCTTCCTCGATTTCACCAAACTGCAATACTCAACATTGATATGAGTTTTGAATGTGAATTAGGCAATATGTAGTGGTGAATATAGTGTTAGTTAACTGTGAATGCTGAATGTTCTGCAATTGTCGTCTGGTGAACGACGCCTATATAGTGTATATCTATCATATCCATTTAGCGTTTCCGAAAGAAAAGCACGTGAATAGCGTTTCGTGCGTTTATTGTCAGAMATACAAACCGAAGTGGGATTGTGATGTCCGCAAGGTCCGTGAACCATATTGGTATAATTCTTGATTTACTCGTATCAGGCATTTCCGCAGAAATG
>NW_017534497.1:509105-522457 GCF_001853355.1 Bactrocera latifrons
AAACCGAAAACCTATAAAGTGTCATAACTAAGCCATAAATAAAGATATTAAAGTGAAATTTGGCACAAAGGATCGCATTAGGGAGAGGCATATTTGGACGTATTATTTTGGAAAAGTGGGTGTGGCCCCGCCCCTACTAAGTTTTTTGTACATATCTCGGAAACTACTATAACTATATCAACCAAACTCTACAGAGTTGTTTCATTCAGGCATTTCCATATACAGTTCAGAAACACAAAATTTTACGGAAGAAATGGCATAAGGAAGCTGCACCCAGGCTTTTTTTTTTTTAATTTAAAATGTTCGTGGCGTCGCCCACTTATTAGCCAAAAACCATATGTCAGGAACTACTCGAATATTTTTTTAACATCCTGATGACATGTACGAAATATGGATGAAATCGGTTCACAATCACGCCTTCTTCGAATATAATGCTATTTTGAATTCCATCTGATGCCTTCTCTGTATAATATATACATTAGGAACCAATGATGATAGCGGAATAAAACTTTACACAAATACGGTATTTGAGCTGAGGTATCTTTTGTGGAAAAACTGTCGTGATCGGACTATAACTTTTCAAGGTCCCAGATATCGAACATGAAGAACTCAGTGCCTAACCTAACCTAACCTAATTTTTCACCGAAAATATCGGTAAATCAATACAGTTAAAATAAATGAAAATACAATTCAATACTCAAAGTACGCAAATTGATCTAATCTAATTAATTTTACAGCAAATAAAAAAAAAATTTAACTGACGGATAATGAAATCTCGATTATCACTTTATCATGCGAGAGTATTAAATGTTCGGTGACACCCGAACTTAGTCCTTCCTTACTTGTTTTATCTGAAAATGCGTCTCGCTTTCCTCTTCAACTCTTGGTATCTATCAAACCCCACAAATCTGCGATATGTTGAAGAACTTCWCTTTAATGCGGATTGTGGCTAGACGTTCATCCACTAGTGTGAATATCAGGACTAGGCGAGGAATCTCTTTCCCATCACTTCTTGGACGACGGTAATGTCAGCCTTTAAATTTACGAGAGCTTCAACCAGCTGAGCGGTCCCAATTAAGGGACCGGGCAGTCCCTGTCTCTTATACACATCTAGATGTGTATAAGAGACAGTTGTTACACTGATCCGTTTGGGCTCGTAAATTGTAGCAATTCGGATTGTTGTAGAACAGCTACTCTTTTGCGTCTTACATTTCTCTTCTTTCTTTTTTTTTTTTTTTTTTTTTTTTTTTTTTTTTTTTTTTTTTTTTTTTTTTTTTTTTTTTTTTTTTTTTTTTTTTTGCTATCTTTCTACTCAGCATCCGGTTGAATGTTATTGCAGTTGTTGCTTTTTTTCAATTAGCATCAATTCACAATTCTAATGCTCGGAACACATTTAGCAAGTGAATGACACTAACCGCACCATAATTACGCATCTTCGTAAGAAATGTGAGCGCCCAGCACAGTTGGACGCCAACACAATGCCTGCCTACGTTAATGCCAACGCCCAAGTAGTCAGTACAACTATTTACTTGCAAGTAGATAGCAAAGGCAGCAGCAACAACCTCAGCAGCTGGAGCTGGAGCAAAGTTGCTGAGCTGTCTGGGGARCCAGCTAACTGGTGGTCGCTTGGCTGGCTGGAGCCAGAGACGGAGACAGGCGGCGGTAGTTGGTACTTGGTAGTTGGCAGCGGTATTTGGCAGGCAACGCACAGTCAGTCTATGGGGCTGTGACAGCAAATGTGGAATTTCCGTTGGGATTAAGCGTAAAGCGAGCAACAGCGCAACAGCAGCGTGGTGTGAGGCGTGACATGGCGCGGCGTGACGTGAGAGCAGCAACAAATTGACATACAAAACGCACCAGACGCAAATGTCGACAGTGGGTGGCATTCACCCAATTGTTGGATATATGATAATGACGTTGGTATGGGTAGCGCTGAGCGTTAAATACCCATAAGTACCGGCTCGGACAGTGGCGCACTGCTCATTGCGCTTTGTACACAGCTGTTTAAGGATTTAACGATGCGCCAAAGCCGCTCCTCGGGGACATCTTGCGTGCGGCACGCGTTGTCATTCACTTGCACGCTAAATGCACAATTGCTGTTGTTATTCTTGTTGCATGTATTTTAAATTTTTGCTGCTTAATGTTTGTATAATACAATCAAAAACAAGAAGAAACCTTAACTACGATTGCACCGAAGCCATAATACCCTTCACAAAAGAGTTCCGATTCAAAAACTTGATTTTGATCGTAGTTTGTACAACAACTATATCTTGATTCGACATCTGCAGCTCCAGCAAACGAACAGTTTTTCTGAGTGAAAAAAAGAAAGGGGGTACAATTTTCATATCGAAATTTTAAAGATAATATACTTTGTAAGGGCCGAGGTTGATAACCAAGTGGTAGGTAACGTCTGTTCAACAAAATTAAATATTCAAACCGCCTTCCCAGATGCCAGTAGCTTAAGAAAACCTTCTTGTTTTAACAAGCAGTGTACCCACAGCAAGGCATATACGAGTACTTATATATTCGGAAAGGCAATCGACGTTGAAATCACTGATGTCTCATTGGGTTTTGTCAAAGATATGTAGTGCAAGAATGCCTCTGGAGAGGCGCACATGTTGAGACCAATGATATCAAAAGCATCGGCATACGCCAGCAACTCTTACAAAAGATTGTATCTTCTCGATTCAGCTCTTCAGTWCGAAATATTTTCTCCAGCCGTAGATTCGCCTTGTTCGAAACCTCGATCCTCTTTTCACAAGTCTCCCCMAAGATTTGGCACATGGTGAATATCTGGTCAGTTRCTTATTTTCCAGGTCTAAAGCCACACTGATAAGGCTCAAATCCGTTTGATGACCGTGGGTTTTAATCTTTCACAMAATAATCTTGATATAACCTTCTACATACTATACATGATGGTGAAGACGCTTATCGCACGGTAGTTGGCGCAGATTGTATYGTCTCCCATTTKKTGGATTGGACAGAACACAATTAAATTCCAATCATCGGGCATRCTTTCGACCTTATTCTGCAAAGAAGCTGATACATGCTCTTTATCAGTTCTTCGCARCCGTATTTCTATAGCTCGACGGGCAATCCATCGGCACCCGCGGTTTTGTTSTTCTTCAGATGGGTAATCGGGTTCACCGTCTCCTGGTGTTCTGCTTTCACTGTCAGTCAGCAGGCGGGAGACACTTCTCCCTTCATAATTTTACTATGCTCTGGGCATCAGTCACTAGATCCTAAATCTACAAGAGTATGCTCCGTTCTTGAAACCGTCTGTTAGTTCGCGMATCTTTTTGTAGAATTTCCGAGTATTATACCTGCCGGCCAGCTTGTCAAGCTGTCTTCGTACTCACGCATTTCGGCCTYTCTCTTTCTTTTGTTTGCAAATGCGTCTCGCTGTCTGATTTCTCTCCACTACTTCACGGCACTCCTCATAGCATCAGCTGCTGTTTTGTATTTACCGAAAACCAATGGTTTCAGTTGCAGTAAGGGTATGAAATGCCGTCCCACAGTTCCCTTATAYCGAGTGTGCACTCAGAGAGCCCAAGTGCAAGTCGAGTAGAAAACCGTTAGGCTATCTGTTGAAAATGCAACTTCTGGTCGTTGAAACATTCCTGCATTGGTTGGTGGCTTTTCCATCCAGAGAATACTTGGTCTAAGACTGGAAATCGTGAGCTGCTTGAGCCATATTTAAAATAATCGTTTCTTGCCACTCCCAAATGAAAGGCGCTCAGAGAACTTTTATCATTTACGTGAACTTCTACACATGACTCAAATCTCTCTATGACTACTTGCAAATATTTAATCGATAAACATGTTATCAATATAGCTGTGTCTCGATGGAGTTAATCCCTAACCTGCTCAACAAGCAAACAAACGTGACATGAATGGAATATTGGAAACGATCATACCAGCTATTAAAAACTAAACGGTATTACAGAAGAACTCACGTTGAAGTGCTAAAACATCACAGCCTTATCGGCAGACTTGCTAATAGACTAGGAACGCCATATAGTATAACGACTACTGTAGAAGCTATCASCAGGTAAAAGAGGAGGAGAGCATTAAACATCTTCTATGTGACTGTAAAATTTCGGAGGTTACACTTTTTGTGCTGATCACGTGRCGGTTCAAAGAAGAGACAATAGAGKGAGAGAACTTTAGTCTCGCTGATAGATAGGTTGATCGCCAGATAGCTATTAAAYGTACCTAAATATTTACTTTATAGGATTCTCGAGATTTCCATCTAGGTGCCAAAAACTTCGTGGCAAACTTAATATACTCTGTTGAGGGTATAAAAATACAGCAAACACTTCAATTAATATATTTATTTTGTCCTATGCCGCTATTACTAGTACGCATACTAATTATTTATAATAGTCTATGTTTATTGTCGTTGTTGCTGTAATTGTTTTTATTTTAKGCATCCCTTAATGCTGTCTACGAATTTTTGTATTGACATGCAACTCCACTTTTTCTCTCACTTGCTTTGTGTTTGCCGAACATGCTTCACTTTTTGATTTCCTTTGTGTCGGTTGTTTATTTAGTTGTTGCCTTTGTTGGTTTTTATTCATTTACGGCAGTTTTATGGCACCTTTTTGCTCATTAGCTGAAGTTAAAATAGTTTTCATTTGATAGCAATGSCAGAGAATTCAGAAAGGTAACTAACGTTTCAACTGAACGTCACAARGGAATACAACATAAAACTAAAAAGAGAGGTAAGAAAATTCAGCTTCGTACATATCTCCAAAGCTAAATATATGTAGTAAAATACAGCTACATTAATAATAGTAATTATATTTAATCGAATATGGTGATCCGACTGCAAGTAGTGGAATTCACTGGCATCCTTTTTTATTTCAATCCTCTAAGATTATTGGATAAAAGATTCATGCAGAGAAAGAGTAACTTGAMGCTCTTACTCGTATATTTTCTAAGTACCTCAACGCAGTTTATCTTAAGATAAGACGACTCTGTTCTCTAGTAAAGAATTCTAGTKAGAATTCGTTCACCATATTATATAAAGCTTAGAGATCAACCCATGTATCCCGATTCATTCGAAGAAAAAGTATTCCATTCAGGCCTGAAATATGTTGCCCTCTGTTGCAGGGAGAAGTGGAACATTACAGCGAGTGTTGTACAATTGCTGCAATCTTTCTTAATCGATCTTGATATATATTGCATTTATTCTGACAAAGCGTTATTARCAATACGAAACTCTGAACCGAAACCAAGCAACTACAGGTACATATCGAAAATAAACGCCTTAAATTTAAATTACCAGAATAGTGTTAGAGTGGAATTCTCAAGAAGGAGCGGGAGACGGTCATTAGTGACCACGATGATAGATTTCGCTCCCACAGGTCAACTTGCACCATGAGGCACCGACCTCTTGTAGGGGTATTATACAACTCGGCCCATCTTTTGGCACATATTACAACTTTCTTTCGAGGAAATTGTACTTGAACGGTTGTATTTACTTTCAAATAAAAAAACGTTTTTTTTTTTTRAAGAGACATTGTAATTATCGGCGATTACCATTGCCAGAATCAGTTCAGAAGAATTTTGTATTTTCCCGATGCYGTATCCGTATTCCAAGACAAACTTCGAAAATAAGGTATCAGACGACAAATCCAAAAGAACAATTAAAGAAGAACTAAGTTCAGGTACATTCGAACATTTTATACTTTCACGAAACAAAGCCAAGGAAACACATTAAAGTGCAAAACGTCAATTGTACATATGTTGGTTGTAGTCTGATTTCTAACATTTTCACACTGACGGTAGGTTGTTATTGTAGCTTTAAAAGATACATGTACATTAAACTTGTTAGAGAGCGTTCTCAAGCTGTCATGATATTCTTGTTCAATATTGTTGGRCATTTCGGCATGAAAAGACTTACGCCAGAACAAACTTTACAAATTGTTCAMCTTTATTTCGAAAACTCACGTTCCGTAAAGAATGCGTTTCGTAGCATCTCTCCAGTTATGAYCATAATAATCAGCCTACTGAGCCTTCACTATTGGATAATATTCGACCGAAAATACCACGTCCAGCACGCAGTGAAGAATATACGAAGACCTTGGAGAGTCAGAACGACTTGACGCTATTTACTTTGAGCTTGTGCAATAATTGATGCTGCTCAATCTTCCCAAACGACATCGTTTTGCTCTTTGAAAGGAAGGTTCCAAGAAGATCCGACATTTTCGAGCTAAAATCTGTCCAGCGGTGAGGCAATGGGTATGTAAACAAGATTGTCGAATTGGTTGGCCACCAATATCATGTGGCTTTGTAAATGTAAAGTCTATGCGGACAATCCCACTTCGGTYCTTGGGSCAAAACATCATGCGTGTCATTCGCCAGTTACCAGTCGAAATRCTCGAATGAGTCATCGAAAATTAGACTCTACGGATGGACCATYTGAGRCAAAGCCGCGGGYAACATTTAAAATAATCTTTAAAAAATAAATGGCAAAKAATGTTCTTTCGAATAATAATAMATATTCCCCATTAAATTTGAAGTTTCTGTGGKTTTYCTTTAAAAAAGTAGGGAAKSTCGAARYAGATCACCCTTTCAAATATACCTGACGAATGTGTATGTATAGTATATCTAAGAAAGTCATATGAAAGGAGCGTTTCGAGAAAAATGCGTYTAATATTTTACRCGACATTAAGTTAAAAATGCTGCGAATACTCTCATACCTTTGAAAATATTTTCCGAATTGACTTCAAATTTACTGAAAATATTCTCAAATATCAAATAGRTATTTATACAAAAAGAATACATTATTTAAATTCACAAGTGGATTTAAAGCCTCAAATCAAAAGAGCATTCGTACTGCAGCATAATTTTCGAAAATTCTAATAACACTAGTCTACATCAAAATTGCCTTCTACATGAAAATATACTATATTGATTGAATTTCACTCGTTGAACATAAATATACAAGTTAAAATTCATAATTAGCTCTTATTGTGCATTTATGCCTTATAAATATAATAGAGGGTAGCGCGACAGATTTATCACATTAATGATGATAAYTYAAAATATTTAGTGATTRYCCGCRKAAATTTTATCATTTCACATTTCWTTGTTGTGTTTAAYRTTGACTGTGTTTTGTTCAACAGTTAAAAYGTGAAATTGTTACCGTTTTTTGTMATTTTTAGTGAAAAATCTACAGTKTTCRTTTTKTCGCGTAAATGTGTTAATAGTGCAGACAATTTTTGCTACATTTGTGGTAAGGTGACCCTTACTAACCAAAGATGCTCAATAACACAACGTTTAGAAACTGCTTACTTCCATTATTTTGGAATTAAAATTAAAAACCAAGACAAATCGTGGGTACCACATTTTAGTTGCACAACTTGCTCCACAAATCTGATTAAGTGGCTAAACAAAAAGAAACGTTCATTGCCTTTTGGTGTGCCAATAATGTGGAGGGCACCTATCAATCATGCGAATAACTGTTACTTTTGCTTGACTCCACCCATCCAGCACGGTATATCACGAAAAAAGAAACGAAGCGTAGTATACCATGACGTAGCCTCTGTATCGCGACCTGTACTACATGAAATCGATTTACCTGTTCCTCGACCTCCCGAAGAATACCAGCAAGATTCTGAAGAAGCGATTAATTCAATGAAAGTTGACTACAATGAGCCTACAACCTCACAATCGCCACAGTTTGTGGGTGGCAATATTTTTTGTGACGAACCTCATAGAATTTCGCAAGATGAACTCAGCGACCTTATACGAGATTTAAATTTGCCAAAAGATAAAGCGGAATTACTAGGATCGAGACTTAAGCAATGGAATTTGCTTCAACCGGATGTGAAAATCAGTTTATACAGATATCGTCAGAAGAACTTGATGCCCTATTTCAAATCCAAAAACCAGCTTGCATTMTGTAATAACGTAAATGGCTTGATGAACGCTTTGAACATTGAATACCATCCACAGGAATGGCGGCTGTTCATAGACTCCTCAAATTTAAGTTTAAAAGCTGTTCTTCTCCATAATGGTAACACACAACCATCGATTCCGTTATGCCACGCTGTGCATACTAAAGAAACATACGAAAATATGAAATTTATTTTAGATGCTATATCATACTCAGAGCACTCAGAGAATGACAGATTTTTGGTGATCTAAAAGTCATAGCAATGGTGTTGGGTTTACAAATGGGCTATACCAAGTACTGTTGTTTTTTGTGCGAGTGGGATAGTCGGGCTAGATCTTTACATTACATAAAAAAAAAATGGAATGCTAGACTAAGCCTGAATCCTGGAGAAAAGAACGTCCAGCACCTTCCTCTAGTCAATTCCCAAAAAATTCTTCTACCACCTTTACATATCAAATTGGGACTAATGAAAAACTTTGTGAAGGCTCTCAAGAAAGATGGACCAGCATTCAAGCGACGCCAAAATTAAAGAGAGAATCTTTATCGGATCTCAAATAAGAGAGATTCTAAAGGACCAAAACTTTGATTCAGTTCTACAGGGCTTTAAAAAAGAAGCATGGGAATCTTTTAAAGCAGTCGTTCATGGTTTTTTGGGCAATAAGAGAAATGAAAATTATGTTGAACTTGTGAACAATCTCCTTCAAAAGTATCAACAGTTGGGTTGCAATATGTCCCTAAAAATTCATTTTCTTCACTCTCATCTTGATTTTTTCCCTTCTAACTGCGGTGATGTAAGTGACGAACATGATGAACGATTCCACCAAGATATCTCGACTACTGCTGGAATTTGAAAAGAGATACCGCTAACAGTGATTACAAAAGACAAACGAAAAATAAGAGAAAATCTTAATCAAATACGTTATCTTTTTTTAAATTGTAATATTTCCCATAAGTAATAAGTAAATTTCCAATATAAGTAAAATGCAAAAAATAATAGTAAATAATTATTAAAGTTTTTTTTTTATAAAATGTTTTGTACTTTAACGTGTTACTAAAAGCCAAATTTTGTATATTAGGTATATTTCCAAAATAAGAGCTAATTCAAAARACATATTCTTGTTTTCCTATTCAGTAACCTCAAAGCAATATAAAAMTAAAGTATTCAATTGAAATGCACACAAAAAGTTACATTTTGTAGACTAGTGTAATCGGTGTAAGGCCATTGAAGATAACTAAGTTGAGTAACCAAATTAAATTTTTCCAGTAAAAATTTATTTTTTTCKTTACGAACTTTTCAGCCCACCTCTTTTGTAAATCTATTTGAAATAAAATATTCAAACACCAGTAAGCCACTTAACCCCAGCACGTGTAAGTAGTTGCCACATCAATTTATGCACCAAATTTATTAATAAGMTGAGCGACTGACAACTTTTGACTGACAGCGAACCATTAAAAGTATCAAATTTACAATGCGGTTTCTTCAATAAAATATGCACAAAAGCTTATTGCATACGGCACATCTGCATTACTGACGAMATGTTATGCTTTTAAGCATCTTTCCTTTTGTCTATACGCAGATATCCCTTTCAGCTGTCTGCAGCCCACATCAAACACCGAARCGAATAAATAAGCAATAGTAAATATCTGACATTTAATTGACATTTCGTGAAAAACCACCACCCAATCTACCGCATTGCCAATATATACATACAAACATACACAAAAAGCCTGATTTTTTAAATTCCTTAATCCGATTTTGTGGTTTCACATACAATCTACCCGACGCCGAGCATATCCGGTGCATAAATTCAAATTCCGCTTCAAACGTGCAGACCAGAGTCACTTTAAGAAAATTGAATTCCGCTTTAGTGTTGACTTACACACCGTCAGCACAGAATCAGAGTCAGCTTTAAAGAAGATGCTGGGATGAAAAAAAAGAGACCAAACTCCCCAAGACATGCACTTTCACCCTCATTTCGCATTTTTTTTTGCTCGCTTATATTTATAACTTGTACTTAGCTTGTGTACGCAAGTGCCTTTTTTTTTGACACAACCGCACGCAACCTCTTGCTCTCCCTATGGCTTTATTAACTCACCGCTGCGCAACCGGGCAACCAATATAGCCTAGTTATCAATTTCGACCATTAACCCCATTTCGTGGGTATATATATATATATATGTGTGCGTGTGATGCCAACTTAAAAGCAATCAAAATCATCGATATTGGACTTTGATAAGACGTCAGTACGCACACAAGCACACGGGACACAAGACGAAGGCATTGATCTCGGACTTAAGCGACCGAACTCATACCCAACTTACTTTCCCTTCTCATGCTCATGCGGGGTTATGCCGCCTTAATGCCGCCTAAAACCGCAAGTAGTTTTGATGTGCTGAACGAGATGAGAAAAGGAAAAGGGAGAGAGAGAGAGCGGGGCGCCTACGGCTATTGGGTACTGCCACTAAATCCCAGCACAATCTTTGATTTAGAAAAACTGCCAGACAGGAAAGAAAACAATTTCAATCCCACAGGATGTGAGACCGCTGTGTGCTTCATCGCAATATAGCAATCTCCAATAAATAGAATCAAATAGGAAAATAAAAACAAAAGCGTGAAATTAAAGAGAACAGCAACAAATGCGCAGAAAACGATTGGTTTGCAAAAACAAAAGGAAACAACGGAGAACGCCAAGCAAGAAAAGCAAAATGCACGGAAAGTCGGAAAAGTGCTTACTATAAGGACGTATGTATGAGTAGAAAAAGTCAATCCCCAAACGGCCTAGAAACGTACAATAAATGCAAACGGATGAGTTGTCTTAGAGCGATGTTGCCATCTGTCATCTGGCGTTGGATGAGTGAACGGTTGGGTTGACTGACTGTTCGGTTCGGTTTGGTTTGGGTTAAACTCGCAAAGTGCAGTCAGTGTGGCGTTGCAAGCTTGTTACGGTAAACGGAGGAATATGGGGAAATCTTTAACACACATGTGAGACACAAAAAATGTCATTATCTGCAAAGCTTTAAGTGATTTGGTGAGACCTCGAACAGATTGCCATAAAAATTGGTGATTATGYTCAAATGAAATGAATGAAAGGTTGGAAATGGTGCCATAGTAGTTAATGCGTGCGTAATGGGAATAAAAGTTGGGTTAAAAGGGGTAACTGAAGTTTCGTTCTGTTTTGGTTTTTTATTTTGTTGTTTCATAGTGAGTCTGACCATTGCCGGTCAACTTCACCAAGTGAATTAAATGCGTAACAGCTATTCGACAGGCTATGGGTTCAAATCTTCTCCTTTATAGGCGTAGACATCGCTTACGTGGTTATAACCGTGTTTACAATAGTCGTTCATMTTTTTCGCTATTTGACGCCAATTTGGAGATTCCAAGTGTAGCCGTTTTCCTCTTCCTCTACTTTCCCGACGGATACTTATCCAAAGTAGTACCGGTTGGCAAAAGTTATTTTGGGTTCGATTTCGAAGCTGACSTTGTTGTTGGAGTTAATACTAATTCCAMGATAGAAGAAATTATCTCCGACTTCTGTTCAAAAGTTATGACTGTCAGCAGTGACGTGTGRGCTAAACCGCGAATGACTGTTTGATGACAGGAAATATTTCGTTTTGTCCTCGTGMGCAACCAGACACATACGCCTCACTTCCTTATCCAGTCTGGAGAAAGCAGAAGTAACGGTGTAACAGTAAAATTGTACCTTCTCTACACAGATCTGCTGCTTGAATTAYTTTGTTTGTTTTTCACGAACCTTTTCCAAGGGCCATGGTGAATATCTAATCAATTGTTGATTTTTCAGGCCTAAAGACACACTGATAAGGTCCAATCAGTTTGTTGGCGGTGGTCTTTAATCTTTCACAAAATACGTTCTATAGAACCTTATGTGCGATGTTAAGAAGGTTTATCCCACGGTGGTTGGCGCAAATTGTGGGATCTCCCTTTTTGTGGATTGGCCAGAGCACCCTTAAATTCCAATGATCGGGTATACTTTCATCCCTTTATATTTTACAAAGAAGCTGATGTATGTTCCTAATCAATTCTTCGCCGACGTATTTGAATAGATAGGCTGGGAATCCATTGKCTCCCGCCGCTTTGTTGTTTATCCTACGGTTAAATACTTTTCGAACTCCTTCGTGGTCGGGTAATGGAACGTCGAGTTTACCATCTCCTGGTATTATGCTTTCACTTCAGTATGCTCTGGGCATCAGTCACTAGATCACCTCTCCAGTCTTGAAACCTTCTTTTAGTAGCCGCATCTTTTCAAAGAATTTTCGAGCATTACCCTGTCGGCTACCTTGTCAAGCTCTTCGTACTCACGTATTTCGGTGTCTCTTTTTTTTATCTGCAAATGCGACTTGCTTCCTTCTTCAGCTCTCGGTATTATCCCATCCTAAATGTGTTGTGGTCGATTGTATGTTGTGAAGTAGGCAGTCTGCATAACAAGGGTGATATCTTATCTGAGGCTGCTTCCTTCTTTTCATTAGAGGTGATTTTTATGTGGCAGGTCTTAAACCTAGCTCACAACCCTGGGTAGCGTGGTGTATCGCCTTGTCACTTGTCACCTCAAACGGATGTTTTACTACCCAGAGGATACTTGGCATAAGACCGAAAGTCATGAGCTGCTTGAGCCACTCCCAAGTGAATGGCGCTCAAAGAACTTTCCTTATTTGCCTAAACTTGTACACATAGCTCCATCGTTTGGCCGTTAAAGTCGCAGTCACTATTTGGTATTTGGAAGAAGAAGGAACAATTTTAATCCATATTTTTCAAAATTATTACAGGTCATAATGATACAATCAATAATAAACAATAATATAGAGCCAAGATTATTGACTTTTTCGTACCTAAATTAGAAGTTGTTGATGTGGATGACCTTTGGTTCTACAAGGCGACGCTACATGCCGTACATCCTATGGTGTTAAACAATCAATTTATTGATGGAAACTTTTAGTGAGTATATAATTAGCTTATTCGCTGCTGAATTTGTATAGCCTAAAATTCTCATTTATTCGATTTGGCATCATAAGACAAGTTTTCTTTTACGGGACATTACTATAAAAATAAACCTTCCTTGCCATTTAGGGGGTTTTATCAGATTATCATGGTGGCATTCTTCTTGAATGGAATTCTGGTTTCAAGAACGAAAAAAAGCGTAGTTTTTTGGAATAGAAGGCGATAGACTGATTACAGCGACCTTTCGATAAGTTGGTGTCTTTCGTCAAATAAGAGCTTAGAATCGGTAATACCTTACTCGTACCTTTGACGTCTGAACACAGGAAACGGTCGTAGAAAAYATATCTGGAGTATGTGGAAGATGAGAATATAATAAAAAATCCATGGGACAGAAGTATTGACTCGATTGTGAGCACGTACGTCAAACTCTTTGCACAGACCTTTCTCATAGACAGATTTTCATTAGTTATGTTCATCACATTTCTCTTAAAT
>NW_017534497.1:523565-528874 GCF_001853355.1 Bactrocera latifrons
TCTGTTAACAAAATTATCAACTTTGTTCCTTCAAAGAGTTCCCAAAAAGAGAAAACATTATATTAAAAAAACATAGTATAATATTATATTACCCATGGTGATTACTTATATAACTAATTTTTATTTCAGATGATCCACACCCGTGTTATGACGGACACCATAATTCAACTTTTTTAAGAAACACTCCAGAGTACTAATTTGTTGAATAAGTTTTGTCATTCGATAAGAGAGGGCCCAAAATACCAAACTAATTMTTCATAGCGTCGTTTTGTAGGTTATGTCAAGACSTTTGAAAGATGTATAGTATTGCCAGATAAGAGCTCTGTAGCGCTCATAACCGCGAAATTCAAAAGATTTGACAACTTAATATTTCCATTAACACCAAGAACAACGTCAGGCTTTAAAACCCACGTTAATAACATGGCAACAGGTGCTACTTCAGACTGAGTAGATTCCTCTCTCGAAAAACAAAGACTAAACTCTTCAAGTCACTCATCATCATCGTCCTCTAATACTGTGTAGAGGCATGGACAACATCTGATTAATCGACGTTATGAGTATGAGAAAGTTTTTGCGAAAGACTTATGGTCCTTGGCGCATTGGAAACGGCGAATACCGCCGTCGATGGAACGATGGGCTGTACGAGATATACGACGACATTATGAGACAGCGACTACGCTGCCTAGGTGTTATCGTCCGAATGGACGAAAATACTCCGGCAGAATCAGAGGAAAACCTCTACTCTGTTGAAAAGGCCAGATGAAGGAAAGGAAGAACGACTGACTCAGCTATAACCGCGTTAACATAGTCTACGCATATAAAGAAGAAGATGACCATAATATCCCTTTAAGACAAACTCACAGTGTGTTTGTTACAGTCTTGAGCTCAAAGGTAATTGACTGCTTTAGCAATTTTTAATCCCAAAAACGTTTTTTTTACCAAGGAAATACATTACTATATTCAAATATGAAAAATGTACTCCATCAGCTCTAAATGCAACTTACTATTATTATTATAAATGATTTCAATTCTCTACAATATTTTTTTATTTATGATTTTTCTTAATTTGCCGCACTACAAAGGGAATGAAAAATGATGATGAAAGAAGAAAGAAAAGATTAATTATTGCTTAAGCAAAATAAGTCATTAGAAGCGCGAGCAAGCATTTCTCTTAAATAATTATTATATAAGTTTTCATTGCAGGCACATATTAACTAATTCCTTGCGCCACACCTGTAATCCGCACGCGTCCGCCTAACGCCCGCCACAATGGGTAACATGGCTTTTGGCTTTCGACAAGGCAAACACGGCTCACCCTGCTCCCTGCATTACACGCGTAACCCTCAAAGGAACTTGTCGCATTACGAACGCCCGACGGTCATATTTCTTTTAACAACTACCAAATGCATTTCAATTTAATTCAATGTGCACACTGCACGACCCCCTTTTTTACAACCATTTGCGCATATTGCTTGTATGTGTGTATGTCTGGCTGCTTGGTTGTGAATATTATAGCAGTCAACCCACATTTGCACTCTTAAAACGACATCCGACAAGCTATGATTTTTTATGCATTGTAAAAGAAACATTAACAAAACCAAACAACTGACAAAAAATCAACCAAAGACAACACCAAAATACGAGTAATCACAATGGTATGAATGTGGAGGAGGAAATGAAATGTAAGTGAAATAAAGAAAGCTGAAGACGGTAGCATAAGTCGGTGCAGACGATAGCAGGCGGCAAGTAAAGCCTATGGGTGTAAACGTGTAGAAAAACGGGTGCACAGTGGGTTGGTGTCGTAAGAAAATGAAATAAAATGTTAATAAAATATTTGGTATATTATTGGTTATGCTTTGAACTCAATTTAACCGAAATTTCATTTAAATATAAGGTCAAAAAAAAATATATATTATTTTTCATTAAATTGTTTGTGTTGTTTTCTAGCATAGTTAGAAGGATGCGATTTGGGTGATATAAGACCTTTTTCTTCGTTAACTTGTTGTCAATTGAGAATAGTTTCATAACATCACTCTCATAGAAACACTCGCCCTCATTGGCAAGCAACTGAGCCAGTCGYTTTTGCAAGCGTCTCTTGAGGTTAATTTTTCACCAGTAAAGTCATTCTGCAGAACAGATAGCAATCACTTCGTGCTAGCTTGGACTAGAAGATGGATGGATAATAACTTCCCAATCATGCTCTTGGAATTTCTGGCGTGTCATTATTAAGGTATCATTACCTGTCGTTGTCCTGCTGAAATAAAAATCAACTATTTTTGGTTAAAGCTGGCCATATCTAGCGATGGCTTTCTTCAGATTGTCCAACTATTGACAATATAACCACAGTATCATGAGCATAAAATATATTCTCATTTTAAGCCGCCTGTCTTACGTTTTTGCTTTTATCGAAGAAATTATTGGATAGAATTGTAAAATAATCTGGAATTTCCATTAAAAAAGAATTGAAAATGTTGTAAAAGTATTCTGACGTCATCAGATCTTTGAGAACTCGCATCATGGGAAGGAATATTAGGACAATTTTCAGYACCTTTCTGGACTAACTCAACACAATTTGGTTGATATTATGAGTATAAAGCTGCATAACTTATGTCGAAATTCCGGTCTGTGAAAAAAGTGATTTTTACTAACCAAACCTAAACCAAGTTAGTATAACACCAGATTTTTTTCTCTCTGATATTTTCCAGTTACCGAAGCTCAAATATCTTATTCGTGCACAGCGTTTTGAGTCGTGTGCTACCATAAAGAACGATGCAAGAACTTGGTACTAACATAATAAGTCTCTCAGAAGTTNTTGCCAACAGGTGCTACTTCGGACTGAGTGGACAATTGAAAAGTAAAGTCCTCTCTCGATGAACAAAGTCACTCATTATACATAGAAAGGTTCTGCAGAAGATTTATGGTCTTTTGYGTATTGGCCACAGCGAATATCGAATTCGATGGAACAATGAGCTGTATGTAATATAGAAAGACTTTGACTGTCACAAGTTGCTTCCTCAAATTAAATGACTCTGTCTACACTTTCATACACTTTCCCGGGAACACAAAATACCACACCAAATCTATGTATGCTCTCTTATATTTTACCTCAACACTTTTGAATTTATTAATTTAAAATTTGTTTAGACCACTCAGAAGTCGTTTTATCCGTTAAAACTGAGCGATCATGGAAGAAACATCATCTCAAATATGTCATAAGACAAAATTAGTGATGAAGTTCATAAGCCTCACGCTGTCAGATGAAACGATATACCTCCTCATCGCGGGTGCTAATACTTTCGACTTTCAAAGAAAGTAAATGAAGACTGACTACAGAAATGATGGTATTAACTTTATCAAACCAAACGGTAGATTCTTAACATGAACTGGTTATAAAGTGGTTGAGTTTATCGGTGGTACAAAATGTTCTCAGAAGGCCGAGAAGAAGTGACAAAAATTGGCTTTTGCACCACGATAACGCCCCTGCTCACACATCGTTGCTTGTGCGCGACTTTTTGGCCAAAAACAACACACTAATGATGCCGCAGCCACCGTATTCCCCAGATCTTGCCCCTGTGACTTTTTCTTGTTCCCTAAACTGAAGAGGCCCATGAAAGGACGACGTTACGCTTCTCTTGAAGAGATAAAGACGGCATCGAAGGAGGAGCTAAAGAAGATAAAAAAAATGATTTTTTGAAGTGTTTCGAAGATTAGAAAAACCGTTGGTATAATATCTCATGGGGATTACTTTGAAGGGGACAAAATAGATATTCATGAATAAATAAATAATTTTTGAAAAAACACAAAATTACTTTTTGAACACACCTCATACATAAGTCTTCTAAAAGATCCTCTGCTGTGTGTCTCCACAACAAAACYTCTGTTAACAAAATTATCAACTTTGTTCCTTCAAAGAGTTCCCAAAAAGAGAAARCATTATATTAAAAAAACATAGTATAATATTATATTACCCATGGYGATTACTTATATAACTAATTTTTATTTCAGATGATCCACACCCGTGTTATGACGGACACCATAATTCAACTTTTTTAAGAAACACTCCAGAGTACTAATTTGTTGAATAAGTTTTGTCATTCGATAAGAGAGGGCCCAAAATACCAAACTAATTMTTCATAGCGTCGTTTTGTAGGTTATGTCAAGACSTTTGAAAGATGTATAGTATTGCCAGATAAGAGCTCTGTAGCGCTCATAACCGCGAAATTCAAAAGATTTGACAACTTAATATTTCCATTAACACCAAGAACAACGTCAGGCTTTAAAACCCACGTTAATAACATGGCAACAGGTGCTACTTCAGACTGAGTAGATTCCTCTCTCGAAAAACAAAGACTAAACTCTTCAAGTCACTCATCATCATCGTCCTCTAATACTGTGTAGAGGCATGGACAACATCTGATTAATCGACGTTATGAGTATGAGAAAGTTTTTGCGAAAGACTTATGGTCCTTGGCGCATTGGAAACGGCGAATACCGCCGTCGATGGAACGATGGGCTGTACGAGATATACGACGACATTATGAGACAGCGACTACGCTGCCTAGGTGTTATCGTCCGAATGGACGAAAATACTCCGGCAGAATCAGAGGAAAACCTCTACTCTGTTGAAAAGGCCAGATGAAGGAAAGGAAGAACGACTGACTCAGCTATAACCGCGTTAACATAGTCTACGCATATAAAGAAGAAGATGACCATAATATCCCTTTAAGACAAACTCACAGTGTGTTTGTTACAGTCTTGAGCTCAAAGGTAATTGACTGCTTTAGCAATTTTTAATCCCAAAAACGTTTTTTTTACCAAGGAAATACATTACTATATTCAAATATGAAAAATGTACTCCATCAGCTCTAAATGCAACTTACTATTATTATTATAAATGATTTCAATTCTCTACAATATTTTTTTATTTATGATTTTTCTTAATTTGCCGCACTACAAAGGGAATGAAAAATGATGATGAAAGAAGAAAGAAAAGATTAATTATTGCTTAAGCAAAATAAGTCATTAGAAGCGCGAGCAAGCATTTCTCTTAAATAATTATTATATAAGTTTTCATTGCAGGCACATATTAACTAATTCCTTGCGCCACACCTGTAATCCGCACGCGTCCGCCTAACGCCCGCCACAATGGGTAACATGGCTTTTGGCTTTCGACAAGGCAAACACGGCTCACCCTGCTCCCTGCATTACACGCGTAACCCTCAAAGGAACTTGTCGCATTACGAACGCCCGACGGTCATATTTCTTTTAACAACTACCAAATGCATTTCAATTTAATTCAATGTGCACAC
>NW_017534497.1:531479-546050 GCF_001853355.1 Bactrocera latifrons
AGTTTTCAGTCTTAGCCAGAAAGATTTCACAAACGCACTCGTTTTGATTGGTGACCAACAAAGCTTGCGCAAGGTCATAGAGCCAACACCAGAACTCAAGAGCACAATGGAATACTGGCTTATTTTCATTCTGATAGAATGTTCCTACAGCGGGTTTTGGGTAAGAGTTTCTTACATATTCATTAGCTTTACAGTTTCAGAAACCAGGCGAGTATAATATGGAAGTAATTTGATTATTGCTAATACGAGGTCATAATTCACAGCTAGAGAGCGCACTGTCAGCGAGCTCTTATTAACACTATAACTGCCTGAGAGGGCTTGGAACTATCATTTTAAATAGGCACCAGATTCATTTTGTTTCAAAGTACACAAAATCAAGACTCTGATCTCATCTGTTGGTGTTCCCAATATACAGAAGAGATATTTATACTGTGTTCCAAATATTTGATATCTACAGCGTCGAACAGTTTTGATTGAATTTAAACAAGTTTTGGTTATAAGGTTGAATACCCTAAAGSTATTATTCGTGCAAAGTTTTATCCCGTTATATTAATTGCTTCTTGATATGTACACTGGTAARGAAAGAGTGCAATGGAATTTAAAATTGTTTTGTATGGAAAGCGGGCGTGGTAGCAGTTACATGAGAATGTTAGAAGAGTATTCTTACAGAATTTGGTTGAAATCGGTCAAGCAGGTCCTGAAATATGTGATGTCAAAATGGATGGCTCCAGCCCCATCGTTTAATTTTGACCCCAGCTCTATTAAAAACCCAAATATTTACAGGGTTTKTAAAGTAATAGGTCTGAGTCGATTTAAAAAAAATTTATTGCACCAATCGTTACAATTCCTTAAAAATTTTCAAAGTAGGCTCCTTCTGCATCGATGCAGAGTGATTTCCAGGCATTGAAGGCSTCATGGAAGAATTCTCCGGAATAGCCTTAAGAGCCGAGGTGCATGCTGCTTGGACCCCTTTCATCGGCCTTTTGAGGTTCAAGGAAACAAAAAATGTCCGGTGTGCCACATCTGGGCTGTAGGGTGCCTGCGGAAGCATTGGGATGCCGTCCTTGGTTAAGTAGCTGTTCAAGAAAAGCGATGGTGGATCAACTACCAATCGGCTGTGATATCTTATCGGACCCGATTGACCCTTCGTTTGAGTCTCTTTGGTACTTCCACGTAAAACTTGGCGTTGACGGTTTGTCCAGGAGGTATTTTGTGTTTCAGCAAGATATCTTCATTTTTATTCAAATTACAGCTTGCACGGATGGACGGATAGACGGACGGACAGACAGAAAGTCAAACGGATTTCAACTGATATCTTCTTTTTGATCATTTATATATGTATAACCCTATATCTATCTTGTTTAGTTTAAGGTGGTACGTAGATAGTAGTTTTCGTGTTGTAGTCACGGAGTGTTGGGTTTAAACCATCACCATTTACTAAAATGACAAAAATAGATGGACGTGACTCTCAAATACCCCACAGATCTCTTAGCACATTRGTCACAAATTTTTCCTTCGGATTTGTTGAGTTGTGTTATTCGAATAAACTTCAGAAARACTTCTTCAGTTCAGTTTAATTTGAGGTATCCCTAAACCTAATGAGCTTCTAASGGCCTTTTTTAGAAAATATTTTGTCTTAACCTGATTTATCATTGAATCCACTATTTTGGTTTGAAAATCAGTAATGTTCCTTGAAACCTCGTGTACAATTCCACACTCCTAAAAGTATACGCCTGAACAGTTAAGCTCTAACTGAACGTACTYTGTACTCCATTATGCAATAAAATAACCCCTTATTTTATTCACCACTTCACTTGCCGCACTCACCACACTGTGCCATTGTACCGCAMAATTTCTACGAGCTATTAAAGCTCGACCGCTTGTGGTGTATGCCATGTCATCTACATTTCAAGCTCACTCTGTCTGATTATTGAGACACGGTGTCGAAACAAACCAACCGTCATAAGCCAATGCAACAGCGTCGTAATACTATTTTAACACCTATGGGAATTTTACTACCCCCAAATGGTAATGGAAATGAAAGAAGAGATGCTGACTTGTGCCCTTCTTATAACCACACATATATATGTGCAAATGTAAAAATGTAGATGTGTGAGTAAGTGCCTCGCCTTTTGGCAAACGCTGGGGTACATTTGCACTTGGCCATGCCTGCATGCTTGTCGTGGTTTTGGCTTGCCTACACAACGAGGCTAAAGGTTAAATTTCACCTAAGTAGCATATATCGACACACATTTACGAGTATTTAAGGTTATGTGGTGATGCGTTCAAATGGCATAGTCTTCGCATATGTTWGTCGCATTTTGAGTGCATTGTAAAAAAAAATTGGATATGGTAGTTTTACACATGTCACATACACACAAACGCACGCAGTGGTATCGTCGCGTAAGCATAGCCTTTAAGCTTAACGAGGCAGCAGAGGACATGCTACCAACCCTGCTGCGCCGTGTCGCAGAGTCATCCGCTCACACTCCCTCACCTATTTGCACCACATGCTCGTTCCTTTTGCTATTATCCTCCCCATTTGGTGTTAGCCCATCGTAAAGCCTCATCAATAACACCCGCATATGCAGAGCTTAAAGTCAACGCCCTTCCTTCAACAGCCTTCTTCCTCGACTGCCTCCTTCCAGCAATCGTTCCGAAATGCACTATTTGACCAGCAAAGCACTTTAGCGCCCTAACATTTTGTTCGACTTTATTTTTGTTTGTTGTCTTGTTGGCTGCCATATTTGGAATTGGAACATATTTTTATCCTTTTGCTCTCTGGAGACTCACTATTTTCAATAAAAAATTTGTTTTCTTACCCCCAAATGCATTTCTTTTATTCGTTTGCTGCATTACATTGTTTTATTTTTATTTGAATGCTTATTTGTGTTTGCTACACAAGCACATACATGCATACAAATAGACTACCGGCTTTGGTGGCGGCTAGTAAAGCAGCCTTTTAGGCTTTGCGACTGATTGGCAGCGTGTACCCTTGTTTATATTKTGTTGTTGTTTATTTTTCTATTGAATGCAAACAAGTATTTATGTATTTCCATACATAATGTGACTGCGGTTGCCATTTTGCTATAAGATTTTTAGCATCGAAAGTCTCGAAGTTGACATACTTCTATTTGAATAAGATTATCACAATTGCAGGTGGCGCACTTCTTAAGATTCCTTTAAAGATTTGTAGAGGTTTGTGACTTWATTTTTTATTTTTTTAATTACTTTAAAACTCCTTTTCCCATAAGAATATTTACAAAATAAAGTCTAAAATTCAGAAAAACAGCAATAACCCCTATACTATATCGCCTATAAATATGCAATATTCAGGATATTTAGCTGCATGTTTTACCATTTCTTGATTTCTTGATAGGTATAAAATTTCAATGCCTCAAACAACAAAAACAAGTAAGGAACGGCTAAAGTTGTAACTGAACATTTAATACTCTCACATTTTGAAAAAAATACGGGTAAACAACGGGTGATTTAAGTAGAGATACTTTTTTCAATAGCCTTTTTTTGATAGATCATGCGTCAGTCGTTTCGTGCAACTGATTGGCACGTATCTATAGGAACTGGATCAGGCTGGGTTACATACCGGGGGCCTGGAGACGAGTCAGAGTCATGTTTATCCCAGACTTCAGGTACATCAGGCTCTCCTCCTTCTTACTAAAAGTTCGGGTGAGACTGATTGRCTGGTATACATTGGGGCACATTCCGCGAGACTATTTATCCAGAGCGCAACGTAATATTGTAAAGGCATGTCAGTGGATACTGCGCTGCAAACTATCCTCTAATGACATGAGGAAGCTATTAAGCTTAAGGAATTCACGGTTGGGACCCCTTCCYTGATATAGAGTGAGTTTTCAATAGTGTCCTGCCAGAAACAGTCTTAACTGCTATGGACGGTTTTGGGGTTGAATAAAACCTCAAACACCTCATTTTCAATCTTCTGTGCGACAGAGTGATCGAAATGGAATGTTAGTGCGGCACCGCTGCCGCGAATTGGACAAAGTTCACGTTCTATAAATAATACATTTTTCGCTTCGCTCAACTTATGATCAACATAATCTGCCCTCTGAGCCTACTATTCGTAACAAGATCACCCATCTTGAGACCMAGCATTCATTATTATATAATATTCGACCGAAGAGACCACGTCCAGCACGCAGTGAAAAAAATTTAACAGCCGTAGCTGAGAATGTACACGAAGACCGTGGAGAGTCGATTCGGGGCCGTTCACAGCAACTCAGACTAATGTATGGAATGACTTGGCGCTTTTGTTTTCGAGATCTTCAATTGAAAACGTATTAAATACAGCTTATGCAAGTACTGAAACGACCTCGACCTTCCCAAGCGTCATAGCTTCGTTYTATGGGCTCTTGAAAAGTTGCAAGAAGTTCTGACTTTTTCGAACCAAATTTTGTTCAGCAATGAAGTCCATTTCTGCTTGGTAGGCAAACAAGAAAAATGTGGCATTTGGGACGAAAATTATCAGGAAGAGGTTCAAGAACTGCCATTTTCTCCAGAAAAAACAACGGTTTGGTGTAGATTGTGAGCCTGTGGAGTCATCGGTCTATATTTATTCAAACCTGATGCCGTTGAGAGGTAACCGTGAATGATGACCGTTATCGCGCCCTGATATCTGGCTATTTGATGCCTGAATTGAAACACGTGATCTCGGCGGCATTTGGTTTCAACAAGAMTTCCCGCACAYCGYAACAACCAATGGATTTATTGAGAGAACACTTCGGTGAGCACTTTGAAGATTATATCTTTCAAATTTGGCCGCGGCTACGTCTCAGATGGACCATCTGTTGAGTCCAATTTTCAATGAATCATTCTAGCACTTCGGCTGGTAAATGGCGAATGACGCACGTGATGCTTTGCTCCAATGCCTGAATTGAGCAGGTTTGTCCGCTTTACATATCCTCACAGCACGAAGTCTAATGGTGTGATATCACACGACCTTGKTGACCAATCAATCGGCSCAAAATGTGAAATTATCTGCTGAACGAAGTGCTCTATCGAGAAATCCATTGACTGGAGCGATGTGTGGGAAGAKTCCCGTCTTGTTGAAACCAAATGTCGCTAAGATCACGAGCTTCATTTTAAGCATCAAATAGAGATGATCATTGCGCGATAACRTTTACGGTCTCACCGGCATCATGTTTGAAGAAATATGGATCGATTACTCCACCAGCCCACAAACCACACATCTTCATGTCATATCTTACGTTTTACTCAAGTTACAACTTTTACGGAGGGGCGGATGAAAGACAGTCACTGGAATTTCAACTCATCTCATCATCGTGATATACATATGTATATATGTATGTATACAACCCTATTCGGTGAAGCGATCGCAGTAAATGTTTTAATCCCAACATATTTGTATCATTAGAAGAACTATATTTCTACTYACCCTAACACTAACCAATCTGATAACCGAAATAGCAGGTCTTAGGGAACCAGGAGATTGAACGATTCTATTACAAAAACCTAACAGAAAAACAACAGAATTTTCATCAACAYTCTCTACTTTTTATCATTAACACAAAATGTAATGACTTTTAGTACTGATAGTCGGTAAGTAATATTTACAATATGTGGCTTTTGTAGAATAATGTTAAGTTTCTTGAGGGCCAATTATCCATACATTTTCTACTTGAAATACCTCTAAAGGGTCGCAGTACAAGCATGGTAATCATTTCTTGATGTACCATTTAAATAGACTTTGAGGTCCGACTCAATCAATAAGTGTTAACTTTTTTCTGAGTACTGACTAAGAAGAAACTCCTATAAAAGTAATTTTCGGTAATTTATTCTGCATTATGAGGAAATTTATGAGCATCACTCCACTCATATCATGAGAAGCAATCCAATTACAGGAAACATAATTTGTTCTTCTTTTTTTCCACACAGCGAATACTTCTTTGTATACCACCCAGCAAACTTCTCTACAAGAACCTTCCGGTATATCTCGATAAGAGAATGCAATACATCAGATGCCCTAACGCTTTTTTGGGGATAGAAGTTTCAAAGCCACACTAGATGAGGTTGGATGGTATGCCACTGAAAAATTGATAATGGARCGCGGGAATCTATTGCTCAGCGCTGGATTTCAAGAGAGCCTTCAAGCCTCCGGAATACTGCAGTATTTTCCATGCGGAAGACTTTGTGGTTATGAAGACGACTAAAATAGCTTACAACGCAGGAAACAAAATAAAGGAGTACGTACGGTACGTAGAACCGGCTGTTGTGGGCTGCTCGTTCTAGATACTGTAGCAAGTTAAGCTCCTACTTATCCAAAATAGACCCCGACATATCCAATATATGTCCTGCGCGCAATGAGTCTCCGCATTAAACTGAACACGTCTTTGCATGTCCCACCAACTCCACTCAGCTGACACCTCTCTTCCTTTGATCCGACCCCGTCAAAACAGCATGTTTCTTGGGCCTTAAGTTGGAAGATAACTTAGATAATCATTACCATCCTTACAACCACAAGAAAGGTACATGCAGAAAGAACAAGAAAATAGTCATGAGAGGGTCACGCTAGAACACCTTCAATGCTTCTGTTCTGTCTTATCTAGGACTCGTCTTAAGAGCATTCGCAGTTCAAGGGCCAGATGAGTTAGATATCATATCGCTCTTAATGTTCGCAAAAAGTATTGACGTCCTGTATGATATGATATTTCAGCCCGAATTAAATGGAAACACCATCTAGTATTACTAAGGATCAGTAGATCTCTTTATGGCCTACAGGCGGACAGTTTAACCTTACTTACGCAGAAGTTTCAAACGCAACCATTAATCTAAGTTTAAGAAAAGTACAGAAAAGCAATCTGAAGTATAATCTTAAAAAAAAAAATAATCAAAATAAAATTATAAAATATATATATATGACCTTAGTTTTTGTAAAATTACAAGATAACTATAYTTTTATGTGTTTTTATTTACTAACTTCAAATAACTTCAAACTTTACTCATTTAATACTGGCAATACTCTATGTTGTTTCACTTCTCAATTGAAAAGAGGGCGCCACTCGTGGTTTATCTTTAGACAGTAGTTAGTGCTGCCATACTTTTAAGAAGCTATAGTCGTACTAAATTCAAATTCTGAAAATTGTATTTCAGAGATTTCATTTTTTTCCAACGCTAAAAGTAAACTCATGGCTTTTATTTAAAATTAATTATCAATATATACACTATTTTATGCCTTTAGTATTGCCTTTTTACAATTTGACACAATCAGATGGTTTCACAAATTCGGTGCGTTCCTTACTACCAGCAGTCTATTGGCAACACCACCAGTGCAGACAGCAGCAGTGAAAATAAAACTAAAACGAAAACGTCGACGCGTACGGAAAGAATTTAGCTGCTCTTTTCGTTTTTTATTTATTTATTTGCTTTAAATGCATTTTAAAATACACAAATTGGATGAGCATTGATGCATTCCGGCATAATGCAATACAATAAATTGTAGTAAAATTGTGCGAAATTCAGTGTATATATTTTAAAGTGAATTTTTACTTGCGTTTCCTTGCTCATTGTCTCGTCGCGTAGTCCGTCTCGTTCGGTTGATTGCAGAGGCAGCGAAGTAGCAGCGCAGCAGAGATAGCGACAAATTGTGCTCCGAAAATTGTAACTCCGCGTAGATATCAAATACAATATGCAATTGAGCAACGGTACGAGGAAACTTAAATAATAAATAGTTAATATTATAAAATTTGGTTTAAAAAAATGTATTAAATTGCGCTTGGTATAGTGTGTTGGCAAAGTTTCCGTTGTTTATTGGAGTGGGTACGACCAACAACAACAGCGACAACATGGGGTACATCTACCTGCGCACGGTGAAGTTTTCCGATTTTATTTGCTGCATGCCTTCGTCATAATTAACCCATTGTGCGTGAAACAAATCGTCACAAACACATTGCATTGCATATACAAATATAGAGAAAACTTCAAATGTTTTAATAATTGTTTGGTGCTTTTGGTTTTCATTATTCGCATAAAATTTAGCTATTTGTTGCTGTATTAGCTGCCTTATCTTTTGTGTACAATTAACAAAAAGACTATGAAAACAAAAACATGTGTGTTGTTGAAATTTACATTTGAATGGTAATTAATTTATGCACGGAGAAACTTAATTACTTCCGTTTTCTCTTCAAAAAAATAACAAGGTGCCTATTCACAAATCGTAAATTTTGTACGTATAAAGAAATTTCCTTTGGGAAGTTTATGTTTTGAGTTTCGAATGTTTTCAGAATTTTACGCCCATGCAGTTAAAGAAAAACACAAAAATAATTCAGTTAAAGCGGATGCAGTGACGCTATGGTTGTAAAATCAGTTCTCAAACTTAACGCGGTCAATTGCAAAACGTGCAAAATTTTGTGGGAAAATGACAAACGTGCAAAAAAAGTACTACCGTGATCTACTTAAACTTTATACCCTATACAAATCTGTATATTTCATGCATATATTTAACGTAATATTATATCAAAATATTATTTCACACGCATAAGATACCCACTCAAATTGACACAATTATTGTTATTTAAAATTATTATTATGTATCATGCCTTTAAGTATGACATATGACATTTAAGCAATATAACTATATGTATAGTTAATATTTTAAAGGTATATAAACAAATTGTTATGGAATATAGTTTAAAGTAAATGTCAATAGTTCGCCCACTTGTTTTTCCGTCAAATAACGATATACATACATAAATACTTACAACAACACACGAGAGCATACAAACAACGCCCTCGTTCTGTTCCCCTTTGTACAAGATTTTATAGCTGTAGTGTTTGGATCCGCCGCCCGTACCGCACCGCATATCGTTCACATGTTGCGCAGTGCGCAAGCCAGTCATCCAAACAACCAACCATCGCCCCATTCCATTCATTCATACATTCGGTAGCGCAGCACCAACGCCAGTGTTGCTGCTGTACAATTTAACTCCCACTTCATCTCACACGCTACAAGTTGTTTCTGCTGCCGAGCAGCAGCTGTAACGAATTGCCTGTTGAAATTTTTTTTTGTTCCATTGTGCTTATRTTGTTGTTCTCTGCTAGCAATAACGACGAAATAGTGCCACAAAAAAATTTCAAATGCATTAAAATGAAACCAAAAATTAATTGCACCAAAAGAAATATTTTATTGCGCTCACAATGTGACGTAGTCAGTAAATTGAAGTTGTGTACGCAAAAACAGAAACCATATGTACATATTTAAAAGTTTGGTCCAGTTGCCAATTTGGTAGTGGGTGTAATGACAAAGGTCAAATTTAYTAAATGCCAGCTTACTATTTTTTGAATAAAAATAATATAAAGAAGTAAAGTATGTTAAAATTATTTTATTTTTTTTTGTAATATAAAACTTCCATAAAATGTCAACTGTGAAATAGGTCTTATAGGGAATAACTATAAATTTCCCAGAGCAAAAATGATTTTAAACTTTTTATAATAAGTGACCACATAATGACGATTATTACACAAACCTCTTCCTGATTTTTTGCGATTACTTTTAAAAAGTTGTATATGCATGTAAACTACTTAATAGGAAAACCAAGAAGGAAGAAAGAAAAACTGGATTTCCTGGGAAAATGAAAGTAACAGTGAGTTAAGGGGTAAATGTAAAACTAACGTTTTTAAATTTTTCGTTCGCACAGAACATTTGTGTTTCTGATTAAATTTTTTTTATTGAAAAACCTTGATAGTGGCTACAATACATAAGTATATGGTAAAAGCAAACAAAAAATAAATAAGTAAACTCAATGGCAACACGAAAAAATTTACTAAAACAAAGTAGAATAGTAAAATACAACACGAAATTGCAAGTAAAAAACAACAAACAAATAATATCACTTTCGCACTTAACATAACTAAAAAAAAATAGAAAGTATGTGTATTAATGATTGTCAACTTATGACGTATATTGCTGGTACCATAGCTGTTTTTATAAGTATAGGTGACTGCCTACAATAATTAACGCTACCATCACCCCTTCCACATGTCTGTGCTTGCTATAAACATCAGGTGTGCTCTGGACGTCCTACTGTTGTCATTGCCACCACACTGGTACCACTTGATTATATTGCTTATTTGGTGTGGCATGCAGTCAGTCACACTACGCGCTAAGAGCGTTCAACTGGTACAACTTGGTGGAGGGTACCACTAATCGAACAGGCTAAACTTGAAAAAATATAGTGATTTTTTTTTTGAATTTTCTCCGCTACTTTACACTTACTCTGTTGTAGTTATGAGTTTGGTTAACTATTTGCCTATTTGGGCGGCAAGTCAAGTGGAATGCCTTGGAATATTGTTGATAAAAATGCTGTTTTGATAGCTCTAACGGGGAGAAAGATAGGAGCACTCATTTTTTGAGGCAATTGTAGTGTAYGCTTTAAATAACTGCTCTTTGAATATCATATTCACCAACTCATATGTGAACATGCTTATACAAACAATATAGATTTGATGTTATAAATGTATCATACGCATAATATAAAGTTACACCATCAATTTGGGTTACAAAATTGCATTATATTTTAAAAACAATGYTTGAAAGTATTACATGAATACATTTCGTTTGTAATTCACTTAGTGTTCATTTGGGAATGCATATCGTAACGGTTTTCAGATTAAGAAGGWTTCGAATGTTTATTAATGTTAAATATGTATATAAAATCTTTTTGATACGTTAATTGCGGGTTAAACATAGCAGTAATGAAGATAAGGTCTTCAGAATTTTTSCTGTGAAAATATTTGAAAAGTAACTTTCCCATATTTGAAAAATGCTTACGTCAAAATTGCAAAATTCCACGATGACGTTCATCATATTTGTTAATGTGATATCTTGAACATAATTAATCCTTATTTTCATGGAAATAAATATGTGTAATAAGTCATACATTGTATTCCCTAAAATAAATGGGGTTCCTATTAAGATTTATATGACAAGAAAACACGTTAACTGTAATACCCTTCTCAATTTGAAAAAAAAAAGTTCGCCATACAAGTGTTTAATATTTCCGTTCGGAACAATTTATTCGAAGCTTGTATGTAATAATGTCTCATTGGTGGACTAGTTCGCGTATATACAGACGGACAGGCATGTTTAAATCCACGCAGCTGATCATTCATATGCATACATATATCATATACGGTCTCCAACGTTTCTTTTGGCTGTTCTAAACTTCGTAACAAAAATAATGTACCCTGTACAGGGTATAAAAAGTAAATATACGTCAATGTGTTATGCAAAATATTTAAACTCATCAGATCAAAAAAAAAATCTTATATTGCGACACCCAATCAGTTGTTGTGCGTTATCAGTACGGAACAAGGAACAACAAGGAAAATAAAATATTTAAATTGTTTGCTTATTGCTGGCTTGTTGAACTACAAATGTCACACATTTAATATACATACATATATAGTAACGTGCATACAAACACATTTTTTATATGACTAAGGGAACATTTCTAAACAGATTTTTATTTTATATATTTTTTTCAATTCCATATTTTATCTCCCCCTTATTTTCCATACTAGCCCGACTAAATAGCCTTGCTTGTCTGTCTGTCAACGTAGTATAAAACTCAGTTGTACAAAGAATCCGATTGAATACAAGCGCGCGCGGTTAATTTTCGCGTGCTGATACATGTGATCCGATATAATATTGTACTAGTTAGTACTAGCGTAATATAAAGTGATTACTTTAAGTACATGCACATGTTGATAACCATATATGTATGTATGTATAAACGATTATACATATATACTTTGTGTATATAAAATAGTATTGCACAAGCTATCTAATAAGCTATGAAGCTCACAAAGTTGAAGCTGGTTGTCAGTCAATGTACAATGACCGTTTTTAACATCTATAAGATATACTTAACTATATACGTATGTATGTATATGAAAATACAATTGAATGTATGTGTATCAAATAAATTGTGTATCGCAATTTAGTCTTTGTGCTTAAAAATTCAAAAAGGAAAGAAAGAAAGCTGTCTAAGTGTCTGTTGTTCGCAATTTTTATTTGGCGCTGCCTATCCAAATATACAAAGTCCAGCTTATTAGCACCCACTCGTATGTCATAATAAACAAAATGCGAAGAGTTGCGCTCTCACATAGTCTTATTACATATTTTTTCATGTGATATGCTTAAAGTTTTAAAACTTTTGTTACTATTTGTATGTTTGTATATACTTTTAAATTCATATAATTATATATACATACATACATAATTATAGATGTGCATACTCTGAAATAAATGTGTTTATGGGCGTTTTCATTGTGAAAATGAAGGTTAAATAGTGATTTTTGGGCAACAATTAGATGTTTAAGGAAGTTGAGGTTAGGCCAAATTATTGTAGTTTATATAAATTTAAAGTTTGTAACACTTTTTCTAATATGAACTTGCATTTTATTTAATAAAAAAGAAATTAATTCAATTTTTTACACATGTTATATTGCATTTCGGCCAAAGGGAGCTAGCGAGTAAGGTGGCTGCCTCTCTGGCCCGTCCCCACGACAGTCGGGTCAAAACCTGAACGGACCCGGATTTTTTGTTCGGCCAAGGATTGTCAACTTGACAGAAATCCTCCGCTACAACAACAACAATAACTGTTTCTATAGCYTTTCTTTTTTTCGTGGGTGGTTTGAAAATTTCCAAAAMTCGATTTTKGTWTTGTTTGCTTTATTAAATTCTACAATACCTCTAGGATATAGTCCTAAATTTTAAAATTGATCTGAGTAATAATTTCGGAGATACAGCCTTGAGATCTTGTGCACTCAAGGCTCGAAACTGTGTTTTTCTCGAAAAGTTATCWACCGATTTAGTTCGTATTGTGTACACGTTTTTGAAATAATATTATCTAGTTATTGAAAGAAGGATTTTTTCTTGTTTCATAACAACKAATTTTTCTGACTAAAAAATGCCGAAAATTTTACCAAAAATGAGATTTTCTGTTCAAAGTCCGAGAAAAGTAGGACAATTTTAATATTTTTTTATTTCCTGCCTTAAAAACGAKATTTAGATATGTACTAACAGAATATGCTTAGTTTTTTAATTTTATATGAACCAATAATAAGTTATGCTGCCCACGGCGAGAGCACTTTTTTGAGAGACACCCAGGGAAATGCGGTCTCAACGGCGGAATTTTCAACATTTTTGTATCGAAATTTCAGGAGATATTGTTCGAATATATACCTTTGATATAACATATTATACTTTTCAAATATATGATTGCTTGTRTTAAAAAAAAATCGTGAAAATACCTTTTTTTTTGTATCTCTGAAACCCACCTAACCCCTTRACCAAATTCTCTTTTGCTACCTCTACTCGACCTTCTTTCTTTCAAAAGGCTGTGTGATGCCGCGCTTTAAGCAGTAAACATAAATAAATATAAATTTTGAAATCTTTCTAACCGGTAACATGACAACCGTTGGCACAATTTCGATATTTACTGCTACTGGGAGGCTACAAACTCAAGAGGTTCAGTCAATTAATAGACCTATAGTCTCAAGTTAAATTCAGGGAATTTGTCTCAAAATATACAGTTCATTGCAGGCTCAAGATATACATAGGTGTATATATATATTATAAGCTTAGTCTAATTTGGAGTGTGTAGATTCTGTGAAATATAGCCGGAAACTCCCGAGCATCTGCTTCCAGAAGCCGTATATATAAACTGCCCGATCCGTAGCAAATTCTTCTGTGGAAAACTCTAGTATTTGTGAAGGCTATTATAGCTTCAGTACAAACGAACTTAATATTTTTCTTGTTTTACATAATATTTATAAAAGGAACAGCTTATTTCCAAGTCATGTTTAAATTTGGCACAKTGACGTATTAGAGTAGTATTTGCAGAAAATGTCACCTAAATCATTTGAACAGTTGTATTGCTTTATAGTCAGACCACAAAACCGCAGCAAGAAATATACAAATATAATTATTTTAATGTTTTTTCATTTTTGAAATACATATATATGTAAATATGTTTGTAAATATTTTACTTATCAATTTCTTATTACTATTATTATTTCTTACTAATAATTGCGTTATTGAATTTCCCACATATTACAATTATAATTATCAATACAAATGCATAACAACCATTAAAGGTAATTAATGCAACAATTATTTTACACAATATCTTATGTATTCTCTTTCGTGGCATTTCACACAAACACATGGCGCAATTTGAAGTAAAATAATCACGTGCGACTGATAGTGTGCCAATTGGATAATTAATTGGACAATTCAAATTTCGATTTTTGTAAAAAATTATAATAAAATTTCATTGATTTTTGTGAAGTAGTAAAACTTTATTGAGATAAATTTTCAAATACTACCTATGAATGAATCATTTTTTTATTGAAACTAATTTGCAATTTTTAGTACTTTGACACAGTTTGCTYCAAGTAAAATAACGGTAAACCCACTGAAATTAACGGAGACAATGAAACATTTGGAACCAGTTGCACGAAGTCAATCGTAAATAACCTGAAAATATTCTATGTTACTCTTGCCTCTTCTTC
>NW_017534497.1:546775-547771 GCF_001853355.1 Bactrocera latifrons
GAACATTAACTGTTTGATGTGTGGTCCTACTGTCTCTATTACCAAAATGCAGATCCACTACCTCAAWTCATCAGCAGCTTTTGTGAGAAAACAAAAAAATTTATTTTAACAATGGACAGCCCAATCGGTTTGGTCATGRATATCAGCTGAGAATCATCTATCATAAAAATACCTGTAGACAGGAAACTTCTTTGAACCAGCATCGCCAATCAGGAACATTAGCTGCCATTTATTATGTATCTCCACAAGAAACTGACAAACTTACAAGAGGTTAATGTAATGCCTCTTTGTGTAATGGGTTTGAATTGTAATGTGTGTGATGACAACTCATCGGGTTTTGTATATCATTATAACAACAACCACAACTTTGAAGTAGATGTGATTCAATATTCAATTGAACGGACTCTGAGAAGAATTTTGAAAACTTCACAGCTCGTAAAGTTGTTGTTGGCCGGTATTTTGCTATGCCCTAATTGTCACTGACCGACAACAATACACACTTGGCAGCGTTGAGCTTCCTGTGATCTTATGCTCCAGTCAACTGCGTCTCATGCGGCGCATATACGTACTCATCTATGGATATGGTGCACTAAATACATTAGTAGATATACATAAGTACATATTTAAATTTATACCCTGAAATATGCCATGTATTAAGTCTGCCACGAAGTTTGTAACAACCCGAAAGAAACATTGGAGATTCTGTAAAATATATAGCATATAAATGATTTGCCGGATTAGTTGAGTAATTTTAGCCATGTTCCTATGGCTCGAACTCGTCCCTCAGTTTATGAGATATCGATCTGAAAGTTGACATACGTCCTTTAGCTTATAGCTGTCATTCAAACTGATAGATCCAACTCAAGTCCTTGTAAGAGAATGATTTTTATTGACTTCACGAAAATGGACATGGATTATTTCCCTAATGGAAAGGTGGAATCTCCGAAGAAATTGGTCAGTTTGGATAATTTTAGATCGGACTCAAGTGTTTGTATG
>NW_017534497.1:547841-555392 GCF_001853355.1 Bactrocera latifrons
GTTGTTTTTGTTATAGCTGCAGAAATCTGCCTAGTTGACATTCCTTGGTCGGATAAAAAACCGGGTACGTTTCGGTTACGTAGACCTTGTCTCAAATACACCGGTCATTGCAGGCTCAAGAGACACCTATATAATACAAGCATAGTCTAAGCTGCAATGTATAGATTCTGTAAAATAGGGCCTGAAACTCTGAAGCATCTGCTTCTAAAGGTCGTAGCAATCTATAGACGCAGAAACRAGGCCTTTGGTTCCATGTGTTCTAACAGAGAGCTCATCTACTCTCTGGAACATTTCATGAACCCGACCGTCATGTTCAGATCGAGTCGCTACATCATATAGCTGTCATATTAACTGACCGACCACAAGTTCTTGTATAGAAAACTTTTTTTTATTCGTGAAGGGTATAAAACTGYGGTTGCACTGTTTTCTCTTGGCTTCTATTTTTTTGCTATACGGTACTACAAGAATGTTGCTTTTGTGATAAAACGGAAAAATGCAAATCAATGTTGGCGCTCAATGGAAGGTGGCCTCCTGATGTGTTGGAAGGGGAGATGAGTATATTCATTCCATGGCAACGTTGTGCAGGCAGTCAAGTGGCACCAGACAAATAAGCAATATAGGGCCTGACAAATTTGTGCTTGTATGTGTGTGATATGCTAAGCATGTGTACCACAATGGAAACAGCAGCAGCTAGGCACTCACTATAGCACGCAAGTATGTATTTATGTCCTATAAACTTGAGTGTGGGTGGTACGGTTACGGCTGCAGACACAAGTGGGTACACAATATTGGTTTATTCAAGCGCTCTATTATGATATTGCTCATCCCTATCGCACTGCTGCCTCAATGGTATTGTAAATTATGGCTCCCATCCACACGCTGCAATTTGTCGGTACTGTCTGTATCATGCGCCCAAATAAGTTTATTATACAATAATCATATTATATATTTATTTAGCTACTTAATGTGTTAATATGCAATATATGTATGTTTGTATGCATTTATTAATTGAAAGCACTTTATTTCGTATTTTTCGCAGAGCTTCAAACCAACAGTCGACGGTCAGACTGATTGCTGACTKACTGCTGAATGCCGCCCTAGAAAGTAAACATTATAAACTAACAACAACTACAAAATAATAACAAAAAACGTACTAAAGCAAAGCTATAAGTGGAAATTAAAACTGACAATGATGGCCATAATAGCAGCAGCTGCAGCAGCGACAGCTTAGTATTTAACATATACACAAGCGTACACACATACTGTAAGAAGTGCAAAAACTGCTGAAGAAAGTCTCTGAGTCTACAATGCAGCCAAAGTCATCTCTATATTAATTGCAACAAACACACATTTTAAGCATTCACATACTTACAAACGTATGTACAAATATACATATAAGTGAGTGTGTGTGAAAAGTGCGACGAAAGCGCTGTGCAGAGAATTTTCAAGCTTAACGCACTTGCAGCACAACTAGCCGTAGGTGTGTGRTAAATTGAAATACATATCAGACACAATTTTAATGCATTCACGTTATCAACGTGGCCAACAACAACAGCGACAAGCACATCAGCAAAACATAATCATAATATATTTAACTGCATTAGAAAACGCATAAATTTAGAAGAAAAAAAAACAGTAAATATTTACATTAGTGGCACCGTAAGTGCCAAGTTTGCGACAATATTAACAGCTAAAGTGATATTTGTTGGCAACTAATGGATCCATATCATCATATCAGACATCATGTAAGTAGTTTTATTAACTATAAAGCAGAAGAAACGTTAACTTAAGATATAAATATATATACTATTGTAAAATAAAAACAAAATTCCATACAAAAATTTCATTTTGAATGTTCAGTTTGTACGGCAACTTTGTGCTATAGTGGTTCGATATTAAAAAAATTTTCGAAATGGCAGCTACTTGCTATAGTGGTTCGATCTTAACAATTTTTTCGAAAATTTTATCATTGCCTTAGATAATGCTTCATGCAAAGTTTGGTACAAATATCTTCTCAAATAAAAAAGTKTTCMATASAARAYCGTGMTTTTGAWCGTTCAGTTTRTATGACAGCTATATGCTATRGTMGTCCGATCTTAACAATTTCCTCGGAAATTGTATCATTGCCTTAAATAATGATCCATGCAAGATTTCGTGAAAATATCTCTTCAAATAAAAAATATTCCAATACAGGACCGTGCTTTTGATCATTCAGTTTGTATGGCAGCTATATGCTATAGAGRTCGAAAGTCAGCGGCTCCGATCAATGAGCAGCATCTTTGAGAGAAAAGGCAGTATGTAAAATTTCWGAACAACATCTCAAAAATTCAGTGATTAGTTGGCATATATAACGACGGTCTTGGCTAAATCTACTTAACTCATTACGCTGATCATTTACATATATATTTTATAGTGCCTCCGACGTTTGATTCTGYGTATTACAAACTTTTTGGCAAACTTCAACCTTTTCATAAGTCTCTACCTTACTTTTTCTATACCGCAGTATCCACCCACGCGTCCCGAATTGCAACAAAAATGYAATCGTGGCTCACATTCGAGTGACACGAGCTCAGCGTATAGTGGCAGCGATACAATGGCGTCTGTGTACGGTTCCTCAATGGATGCGGAGGAGATCGATCTCTCCGGTTTGGTGGAATCGGTAGTGGACTCCGATGAGGAGGATTTGGCGGAGAGTATGGATGTGAGTTGCATGTATTTATATACTACTTCACACTTACTTATAAATGCAAATATTGATGATTGTTTTAGAGTTTAAATGTGCGCGATGCGGTACGTGATTGCCTGGAGAAAGATCCCTCCGAACGCACAGAGGAAGATGTCGAAATACTGCTAGAATTCACACAAGGTTTGAAGGCCTTCACCAATATAACGTTGGCGGTGCGACGCGCACTCTGCGCCGTCATGGTGTTTGCTGTAGTCGACAAAGCAGGCACGGTGGTGATGTCCGATGGTGAAGAGCTCGATTCCTGGTCGGTGCTTATTAATGGCGCCGTAGAGATTGAGCATGCGAATGGCACGCGTGAAGAACTGCAAATGGGTGATTCCTTTGGTATACTACCCACCATGGATAAATTATATCATCGCGGTGTAATGCGCACYAAATGTGACGATTGTCAGTTCGTTTGCATAACACAAACCGATTACTATCGCATACAGCATCAGGGTGAGGAGAATACGCGACGACACGAAGATGAGGATGGGCGCATAGTAATGGTCACCGAACTGCGTCAAATTGGCAGCAATGAACATGGTACAACGGGCAGTAATGCGASYGCCGCCAGCGCCGCRGGCATGAAACGTGGRCATGTGGTCATACGCGGCACACCCGARCGTTTGTTGCAACAATTRGTGGAGGAGAATTCAATGACTGATCCGACATATGTGGAGGATTTTTTGCTCACACAACGTATTTTCATCAAAAACCCACAAGAGGTAACGCAAAAGCTGCTCGCCTGGTTCGAGTGTGATGCCGAGCCGCCAAAGGGTAGCACAGCATCACCACAAGAGATACGCGACCGTGTGACACGCGTCGTCTTGTTGTGGGTGAACAATCATTTTACCGATTTTGAGGCTGATCATGAAATGATGGAGTTCCTGGAGGTATTCGAGGCTGGTTTGGAGCACACACGTCTGCTGAGTCAGCTGCGTTTGCTGCAYATAGCGTGTGCGGCCAAGGCGCGCATGCGTAGTTGTACATTGACACGTTCGTCACGTGATGAACCTTTAAACTTCAATATTATTGGCGGTTATGAGATGCGCGGCATTACCGCAGCAACTGGTGGTGGCGGTTGTGGCATATACATAGCACATATAGTGCCCGGTTCGAAGGCGCAAGATGTGGGTCTCAAGCGTGGCGATCAAATACACGAAGTGAACGGTCAGTCCTTCGAACATGTGACGAGTAAACGTGCAATGGAAATACTAATGGGTAGCACACATCTGAGCATAACGGTAAAAAGYAATCTGCTTGGCTTCAAAGAGATGATGTTGGCGATTGAGCAAGGTGGCAATGGTAGCAGTGGCAGCAATGGTGCCGGCACGCCTATCGGTAGTGGCAGCGGCAGCAGTGGCGGCTCGCTAGGCAGCAAATCATTGCGTAGTCCACGTCGTATATGCGCCAATGACATTGCCAAGTTACATGGCCGTTGTATGTTGGATGATATGACCACCACAAATCGTTCGCATATGCTGCGACTCAGCTCAGTCGAYATGTTATTGCCCACGGATCAAACRGACTGTTGTCCGCCAGCCACACCGCCACCGGTTATGCCGCAACAGCCGAGCAGCGGCGGTGGTAATATGGCSAGTAATTTTATGTCGAATCTTTTGCAAAGTGTTAGTAATGCATCGGCGCGYAAAGACTCGCAAGCTAATTGYAATGAYGGCGGTGGCGGYTCCAAAGGTGGCGGTTTTATGACGCTTGCGCCGAGACGTCGCATACAAAAAGCGCTGGCGAAAATGAATTTATTGCAGCACAAAAGCATCGGTGGCGCCGGTTTGAATGATTCTGTCGATATMGCCACGCCCACAGAGACGATGTCACAAAAAGCCGGAAAACTGACCACTTCCTCTTCCAGTTCCTCATCTACCTGCGGCGGTGTTGGCGGCGGTAATCGCCTATACCAATCGCAATCCAATCCGGATTTGAGTTCATCACTGCTGTATGAAGATGCCACTTCTTTAACAACCAGCACTGCTACAGCGCCTACGCCAACACCCAACTATCTGACTGCCTCCATGCATCGGCCATCGGCCGTTTCCACAACAAGCTCTGCTATGCTRCCSGATTATCCCGAACATGTGTTGAAAGTCTTCAAAGCCGATCAGTCATGCAAGTATTTGCTCATCAATAAGGAGACGACGGCGCACGAAGTTGTTATGTTGGCGCTGCAAGAGTTCGGCATACATGATCCCAGCTCGAATTACTCGCTTTGTGAGGTTAGCGTCGGTGAGGGTGGCATGGTCAAACAACGTCGCCTGCCCGATCAACTGCARAACTTAGCCGAACGTATTGGTTTTGCAGCRCGCTACTATTTGAAAACAAACGGCAGTACCGAGACACTGGTACCGGACGAATTGGCGCTGGAGTTGGTGCGTGAGTCGAGTGTGCATTTTCTGCAGCTAAACGCCTACGAGTTGGCCATACAATTGACACTGCAAGACTTCGCCATCTTTCGGCAAATCGAATCGACTGAGTATATCGATGATCTGTTCAATCTGAAGACGAAATATGGTGTGCCAATGTTAACGAAATTCGCCGAACTCGTTAATCGTGAAATGTTTTGGGTCGTCACAGAGATCTGCGGTGARCATAATATTGTGCGTCGCATGAAAATTGTCAAGCAATTCATAAARATTGCACGTCACTGCAAAGAGTGTCGCAACTTCAATTCCATGTTCGCCATCATATCCGGACTCGGACATGCGGCTGTGTCACGCTTGCGTCTTACATGGGAAAAACTGCCGTCTAAATATCAACGGTTATTCTCCGACTTGCAGGATCTCATGGACCCCTCACGCAACATGTCAAAATATCGGCAACTTGTCTCTTCCGAGCTGCTCGCACAACACCCCATCATACCGTTCTATCCGATTGTAAAGAAAGATCTCACCTTCATACATCTTGGCAATGACACGCGTATCGAAGGTCTCATCAATTTTGAAAAATTACGTATGCTCGCCAAAGAGGTGCGTCTACTAACGCATATGTGCTCATCGCCCTACGATCTGCTCGCCATACTCGAACTTAAAGGTCAATCACCCTCGAATGCGCTCTTCTCGCTCAATCAGCTGTCCACTTCACAAAATGCCGGTGGCACACACAGCACCGTTATTGCCGCTAATGCCGGCCAATCGACTATTAAGCGTCGCAAAAAATCTACAGCGGCACCGAATCCAAAGAAAATGTTCGAAGAGGCACAAATGGTGCGTCGCGTCAAGGCATACCTGAATAATTTGAAAATCATCAGCGATGAGGATGCACTGCACAAATTCTCGCTTGAATGCGAACCGTCATCCAATTCCCAAACACACGGTAGCAGCGGTGGTAGTACGCGTGGTGAGAGCGGTTTGGGTCGTGATGGCACCGGCAACTCATCGACACGCAGCGGTGATCAGCTGAGCATCTATTCGCACACATCATCCTCATCAGCACCGAATTCATCGTTGTCGCTGCGCAAACGTCATCCCTCATCGCCCACACTCTCCACCACCAGCTCAACATCRTCGACCAGCGATCATCATAATCGCCGCAATATGGCGCACAATAACAACTCAAAATTTGGCATTGCCTCACCGCAAGCCGTCAAAAAGATACTGGCGCTATCCGATCCGACGAAAGTGCGTCCACATCAGCCRTTTACAGCGCGTCATTCCGGCATGCCGCCACCACCGCCACCTCTACTAGTTAATACSCCGCATCATATGCTTGCGCATGCGTACAGCAACACCCCAGCGGGCATGCCTTTAACTGCCGCGGCTGGCACTTCCACAACGCCAAGTCCGTGTACGCATCGACGTCTGGCATCCGGCAGCAATTCAATGCCAACAGGTGAGACTGCCATAATTCTCATAACATTTAACTTTTTATACTAATGTATGCGCAATTCACACACAGGTAATATGGTACCCGTGCGGGCCATACATGAACGTTCAAATTCGGATACGCCAACGCCACCATTACCATCTGTTGATCTCTCAGTTGAAAGCAGCAGCGTTACAACATTTCGGGACTTGCCTTTGCGCAAATCTGTGACTTCGGGTAAGCAACAGTTCTTTTGCTTTTCATTTATACAATATTTTCAATATGTTTTTGGTTGAGCGGAATTTTATTATCACAACTCGTATTGCTTAACTTCCCTTCTTGCTTACTAACAACAATCTAGTATAGAAAGATATTAGTGACTTGAAATTTAAATTGGCAGCAGTAGCTTGCTTGCATTGCGGTAAAGGGTTGAAGCAGCGGTTAAGGTAATAACTGTTTCAGTGAAAGTAGAAAAAGCAATTACCTTTTTATAATACATTATATTTAAACAAGGTGTATGCAAAGCTTCATAATAATTTTGAAATGGGTTTATTTAAAAGAAGGTTTATTTTTTACAAAAATAACAACTTATTAAACTAATTATTTAATATTAATACATTGCTTATAACTTTTTTTTTCTTTTACGTAGAAAGGTAGATAAAATGCTCAAGAAATGTAAGCAGCTTGATTGATCTGCTTGTTCTGGTGTTGGTACCTAATGAGCAATCAGTATTGCTGTGAGATAGTCTCATGCTAAAATCCCCATTAAGATTTATATATTTTTTTTTAATGTGTGGAATCCATGACAGCCGAACAGCTAATCCATTTATAAACAAGAAAAAACGTTAACTTCGGCTGCACCGAAGCTAATATATCCTTCACATGTGCATYTTTTTTAGTAACTATGAGTTCAGTTTGTATGGCAGCTGTATGCTATAGTAAGCCGATCGGAACAATTTCTTCGGCGATTACATTGTTGCCTTAGATAATAATCTATATCAAATTTC
>NW_017534497.1:555699-559816 GCF_001853355.1 Bactrocera latifrons
TGCTTAATTTTTCTTCTTTATTGGCTTGTACATAGCATACGCGCTTATAGCTGAGTTTACAACAGCGCGCTTCTTTTCGCYATTTKCCCCCAATTAGAGATTCCATTTGTAGCGAGATCCTTATTCACCKTGTCTTTCCAACGAAGTGGAAGTCTTTCTCTTCCTCTGCTCCCCCGGGGGGTAMTGCGTCGAATACTTTYAGAACTGGAGTGTTTTCGTACAGCCGGACAACATGATCTAGCAGKCGTAGCCGCTGTCTCTTAATTAGYTGAGCTATATCAATGTCGTCGTATATCTCACACAGCTCAYWGTTTCATCGGGAATAATCAGGGRCTTAAAGAGTTKGGTTTTTGTTCGTCGAGAGAGTACTTTACTTCTCAATTGTCTATTCAGTTCGAAGGAGCACCTGTTGGCAAGAGTTATTCAGCGTTGGATTTCGAGGCTGACATTATTATTGGTGTTAATACTGGTTCCAAGATAGACGAACTTATCTACGACTTCGAAGTTATAACTGTCAGCAGTGACGTGAGAGCCAAGTCGCGACTGCGACAACTGTTTGTTCGATGACAGCAGGTGTTTCGTCTTGTCCTTCCCGACCCAACGGAGTTTTTAGTGTTGCCTAACGTCAGCTTACACAGCCGTTTAGTTTGCGGGGATACCAAGTTCTGACATAGCGGCAGTTCATTTTCGTGCTGTCGAACGCGACTTTGAAATCGACGAAGACGTGATGTGTGTTGATCTTCCATTCACGAGTTTTTTCCATGAATTGGCGCATGATGAAAATCTGATCGTTTGCAGATTTTCCAGGTTAATGGAACCCTGATAAGATCTAATCAGTTTGTTGACGATGGTCTTCAGTCTTTCACACAGTACGCTCGATAGAACCTTATATGCGATGTTGTGGAGGCTTATCCCACGGTAATTAGAGCAAATTGTGTGGTCTSCCTTTTTGTGAATTGCTTTCGTTCGACCATAATCTATAAATAAGCTGACGTCTGCTTCTTATGGCTTCTTCTTTCAATCCGGAGACAGCCAGGTAGCTAGGTGCTTGGTCAGTCAGGTTTGGTTAGACGGCTGTTTACTCAGCGAGGCGGGGAAACATACTTAGACATTTAAGAAAGTTGCTTTAATAAAATATCAATACCATATCTAAATTAATATGCTACTGTTGAATTTTGCATACTAACAACGCTACATACATACATACATATATATTTTACTACTATAGGTGTGTGATTATAATTTGCTCTTATTTTTTATGATTTACTATTCTTTTATTTATTTTGGCTTTTTCCCCCCTTCCATACCCGAAACGTATGTAGACGCTGATCATCTAATTTAATATGTATAACAGCGTGTCGGCTTACAAACACACAACCACTACGTAGACACGTAAACACGTTTACATAYATTCATACACTGTAGTTTTGCAAAAATTGAGACGCAACTGTAGTTGGGTATTTGAACAATTTTTAACTTCTTTTAGTTTACAATACATAATTTTCTGTTGTCTCATCATTATTTCACACCGATCACACCAAAAACCAACCAAACGACGAAAAAACACCAAAAAAAACCATAACAAAAACAAATGCAACAAAAAATCGGATAAAATTACACGCTACAATTAAACAAAATGCCGCTGACGTGCCAACAATGATAAAAACAACAACAACACTACACGTACACTGCACTTGCACATACATATACTATCACATCAATATCATCCATCATTCATCATAGGCTCGGTGTCATCCAGCGACAGCGGACACGGCTCATATGCGCAACAACATGACACCAGTAGCTCGGTTTACACCGCCGCCGATTGCCGACTGCTCCAGCAAATCTCCAATACGGCGGCACGCAATTTGAGCGGAAGCGGCGCCGCTGGCATCAGCAGCAACAGCAGTAATAGTAGTAGCGGCAGCAATGGCAGCGCACCAACAACACCGGTACCACCACCGCCACCGTATCACATGTTGCGCAGCGCTGCACACAATGCTGCCAATAGCATGTATCACGCGAATGCAACAAGTGCAGCACCGTTGCCGCCACCGCCCTACACGCGCTTGCATTGTGGTGAGACCATGGTTGCGCCGCTGATGCATCCAGCACACACACGACATTCCAATATRCATGGTAAGTCGACACACGTATGCCTGGGGGAGTGGGCATAAAGTGAAAGGAAAACCTGTAAAAAAAAGTGCAATAAATTTATGTGGGGGCAAGCAATGGCTAATTTAATTATWACTAAAACAACACAACAACAAAATGTTAGTAAGCAAGTGCGCAAGTCAAGTCAATAGAAGCGAAAAAAATAATTTTTTTCTTTAAGAAACTTTGTTTTTACTTCACATTACTTTGATTTATTTTCATTTGTACTTTTTGTACTGTATTTATTAATGYATTTTTTTATGTTACAGGTGGCACTCCGAGTTTCGTTGATGGCAACAACAAATGTCCAATGTGCCCGACAATGTCGCCACCATCAAATATGAATCAGTRAAGTGTTTGAAAAACATGTTTTGAGATTATGTGTAATTTTTAGAGTAAGTATTGCCAACATAAACCAATATATTTATATAATACAAGGTGTGTTCCAAAGTAAACAGGACTTAAAACAAAAACAGAACAACAGGACTTAAAACAAAAAGCATGTCGAACGAGTGTTTTAGCTCGCTGGTCGGTATGGCCGCCAGTATATCGATACAAGCCTTTTGAATGCCCTCTACGCCTGCATAACGCTTTCCTTTCATGGGCATATGCATGTTTTCGAAAAGGAAGAAGTCGCACGGTGCCATATCAGGTGAATACGATGAGTGGTTAATGATTAAAATATGATTTTTGGTCAAATAATCGTCCACGAATGTTTGATTCTGCGCAATTTTTGGTCGTCAGTCAATTCGTGCGGAACAAACGTTGCACACACCTTTCGTAAGCCCAAATGTTTGGTCAAAATGCGATAAACCAATGTTTTGGATATGTTCAATTCCATTTCCATGAATATGAATGATGATTTAGGCTGATTTTTGATGAATTTACTATAGTGAACACAGTTTCAAAGGAATGTCGGGTGATCACGGATTTTGATTGGCCCACATGTTGATCGTCATTTATGTCCTCACGACCACTTTGAAACCACTTGCGCACTCTGCTACGCGATAGGCAATCATCGCCATAAACTTGTTTCATCAATTGAAACGTTTTGGTAAAAGCTTTACCAATTTTAAAACAAAATTTAATGTTGGCTCTTTGCTCAAAGCTCATTTTCGCACCGATAACACAAACATACTGACTCTTAAAACGCAATAACTTCACTTCCAATCAATGAAATGTCATGAAACTCTCACTGGACAATCAGTAAAGATAGCAGATTCTAACGYACCAGTCGAMATATAGATGGCGCCACCAGGCTTACTTTGCAACTCACCTTGTAATATAGCTCAGCTAATAATTTAGTGTAGAGACATTCTCTAGTACAAAATTATTTTTTAAAAATCATTATTAACCGGGGTTGCGAGCTTTCTAGTTAATAAAATCCCATATTTGGGGCTACAAAATAACAAATAAATCAGTAAGAAAGGCCTAAATTCGGGTACAACCTAAAATTTATACTCTTTCAATTAGCAAGAATCTAAGCCAGGAGACTGCCGTACGGTGCAAACCGACAATCAGAGAATAGGAATCCAAGTAAAGCCTTCTTATCTTGAGATCATATCTCGGGAATAAAATTAATTATTGATTTATTGCGCTTTAAGTAGTTTTTAACTGTRCAGTTATATCCGTTTTCGTCTATTTCGGTTTTCCTAAGAGAATTGGCTATTGTAATTGTAGTGGTCTAGGAGAAATGTACATTTAACCTACTAGAGGTTATGGCCACGCCCATTTTTTCAAAATTTTCAGCCCACAGGTTCCCCTTGCTACTATAATCCTCTGTGCTAAATTACCGTTCTATATCTTATTTAAGTGCTTAGTTATGGCACCTTATAAGCTTTCCTTTGTGGACGCCCACCGAACTCGTTCTCATTTTTGTTTTTGCCAAGGAACAAGTGGAGCAAGTTTCATTACGATATCTAATTTTTTACAAATATTTTTATAAAATAAAATTTTAATAGAA
>NW_017534497.1:561243-562451 GCF_001853355.1 Bactrocera latifrons
TTTATTAAATCAAAGTGATTTTAATTTTTTATTTCTTTTTTTTTAATTTTTGCTTATAATTTAACTGAAATATTGCGCTTTTAGCACGCTACTTTTAATATAATTAATTAATATTGTCTTTTTGTCGCATTGTATTTTAGGTATGTAAAGAAAAAACAAATACAAAATGAATATAAATATTTAAAGTTGCTAAAAAAAGAAATGCACATTGTGGAAAATATTAAATTATTAAAGTAATAAATATTAATTATTAAATGTACGCAAGTGTTTACCGCCAAATCAAGAGCCAGTGCTACCGGTGTGTAYGAAGAGCGGTACACTTTTGAAAAGCTTTTAAAGATTGTAAAACTGAAATAAATTCATAGTAATATAAAACCCATTGGAAATGAAAGATAGAGTAACAAAAATGTAAGAAACATAATTTACGGGCGATCTGTAATCGGGCCGAGGAAAAAAGATTTGTATTTTTAACGGGTAAGACCAGTTTATGCCGATTTCCGGCAAAACTGAGAGTTCTAACGACWTCTTCACATAACCTCAAAATGTGTGTGAAAAATTCAAAAAAGCATTAAAATCCAAAATTTTCATCTCTATGAATTTGTTTACGAAAAATTACAGCAGTAACAAATTTATTTTTTATACCAACTCAAGATAAAGATTTCAGCGAGCATAAAATGTACTTTTTGTACTAAGACGTTTTTCACATAACCTCAAAATGTATGTGAAATTTCAAATAACAAAATTCCACAAACTGCGAGTTTTACAGCAAAACTTTATGTGGCAAAGTTGCCGGTATTGAAAAGATCTATATTCTTTGTACTAACCTTGACCTTTTTCACATAACCTCAAAATTTATGTGAAAATTTCAAATAACTATTAAAATTTTCAATTTTTTATTAATTTTTTTTTTCGAAAAATTACCGCAATAATAAATACAATTTTTTATATCATCTCAATTCACTTTTGACGAGCACAAATGACTKTTTTGTAATAACACCTTTTCCACATAACCTCAAAATTTATGTGAAAAATTAGTATAAGCATTAAATTCCAAAATTTTCAACTTTTTATGAATTTGTTTTTAGAGATTTCGACGAACATATAATTACTTTTTTGTACTAACACCTTTTTCAAATAACCTCAATATTTATGTGGAAATTTCAATTAAGTATTAAAATCCAAAAGTTTGATCTTTTTATTTATTTTAT
>NW_017534497.1:564405-565594 GCF_001853355.1 Bactrocera latifrons
TTAGTTTTTGGAATCATAAAAATCTATATTTTTTAATCTTTTGTCGAATCACAATAATATATTTTTTCTCATAACCCCAAATGTTCTAAAATTTAATTCTTTTTTTTCTTTTTCTTTTAATTCTTCGAAAACCCTGCTAAATTTTAATTTAACTAATGTTTACATTCCATATTTAATTATATAACTAAGCAAAATTCAAAAATTAAAAATTCTAAATGTTTACTCAGCAATTGAAATTTCTATAATATTTATTACCAAAAATTTAAAAGTAATATCTTTTTAGCAGTMTTCGATTTTTTATTTTATTTTAGAAGTTTAGAAATTAGAGTTTTTACTCGACGAACGAAATTCCTACAATGTTTGCTACCAAGAAATAAAAAAAAAAACGATGTTAAAAATAGTACTATTCGATTTACCGATCCAGTAGAAGGRCGAATCGAACAAGCAATAGGAATAAAGGAAAAGAAACTGGTTACACCATTGCATTGTATTAAATCCAACTGTATTACTTTCTATTTTTTTCAATAGCAAAACTTTAATTTAATGAGTAGAGAATCGCCGGATCGACTCACAACTAACATTTTAATAATAATTTGCAGCTCTATGTAAAATGTAATGAAATTTTTGAAAAATTTACAGTTTTCCTCTCATACTATTTTAACAACAAAAGCAAATAGAAAATTGTGCAAACTGCTAAAACTATTTTTTTTTCTTCTTTTTTTGAAAAACTCACTTTTCAAAAGCAAACAGAAACAGAAAATTGTGCAAAAATATGCAAACATTTGCATTGTATCGAAATTTAATTATAATTGACCGAAAAGTAAATGTCTGTATGTAAAAAGTTTCATTCTTATTGCTAACCAAAAACACTGAAAAACTAATTTTTCTTTGATAGAAAATTTTTTCAATATTATTTTGTTTAATATTTTTTTTTTATCTTACCGAAATTTAATTCTTATAATTATATTAATTTGTAAAAGCAAAACAACATGACTTCTTACTGGCTTTACATCCAATGTATACAAATATTTTTTAAAAAATCAATTAAATATGTTAAAAAAATCATCTTTAAGCATAAGCGTTAATATAAAACCAGCAGAAAAAAATTAAAAGTTATTGTGTCGTTCGAATTAAAAACAAAACAAAATATTTATAGAGTTGAATTTCAATTCAATTTTCTTTCGAACAA
>NW_017534497.1:566228-568926 GCF_001853355.1 Bactrocera latifrons
ACAATTTCCGAATTTATTTGTGAAAATTATTTGATTTAATTTTATTTTCGTAGCCCTTCTTGGTTCCATGCATTATAGTCMTTTTCTTTTCATGTGAAAATTCATTTTAAATTAGCTAATTTGTTTAAAGCAATTAATTACAATTTTTAATTATCTTAGTTTAATTTAATTTAGTTTTTTTTAAGCATAAGTATAATAAAAAAAGACCTAATTATATGTACGTCGCCTGTAATATTTTGCTAAACGCGCTCTCTCGCCTTCAATCGCTAACCATTTCGTTTRTAGTAGTAATAAGTAAGTTAATCTTTTAAATTTGCTCTCGCTATTTAATTAATTATAATATTGAATAAATCAATAAAAACAATCAATATACAAATATCATAAATGTATTCGAATTGTGTTTTCTTCTTTATAATATGCCAGCAGATGGTAAATATCGAAAATCGAAAGAACAGATCTTATGGGCAAAAACTACAATCTATTAATACGGTTCTTCTAATTCTTTACTGGCTTAGACCACGATCACGCGGTTATAGCCGAGTTAACAACAGTGTGCCAGTCGTTTCTTCTTTTCGCTATTTAGYGCCAATTCGAAATACCAAGTGCAGCCAGGTTCTTCTCCAACAGAGTGGAGGTCTTCCGCTTCCTCTGCCTCCACCGGTGGGTACTACATCAGAAACCTTCAAAGCTGGAGTGTTCTCTTCTATCCTGACAACAGAACCTAGCCAGTGCAGTCGTATATCTCATACAGCTCATCCATCCATTGACTGCGGTACTTGCCATTGGCAATGCGCAAAGGACCATAAGTCTTCCGCAGAACCTTTCTCTCGAAAACTCGTAACACCAACTCATCAGATGTTGGCATCGTACATTCTTATGCACCATATAGCAGGACGGCGACGATGAGCGACAGAGGACTTTACTTTTCCATTGCCTACTCAGTCCGAAGTAGCAAGAGATATTCTGCGTTTCGAAGCTGAAGCTGTTGTTGGTGTTAACGATGATTCCAAGGTAGACGAAATTATTGCTGTCAACAGTGACGTCGGAGCCAAGTCGAGAATGCGATGACTGTTTGTTTTATGACAAGAGAAATTTCGTCTTACCCTCGTTCACTTAACTCCCTTACCCAGTCTGGAGAAAGCACAACTAACGGCGCGGTTGTTGAGGCCAATGATAACAATATCATTGGTGTAAGCCAACATAGGTGCACTCTTATAGAAGATTATACCATTTCTATTTAACTCAGCCCGTATTATTTTCTCCAATAAGTTGTAGAAATCACATGATGGAGAGTCCGCTTGTCTCAAATTTGGGATCGAACGACWTGGAGAGGTTCTTCCCGATTCTGACGGAGCTTTTGGTGTTGCTCAACGTCARCTTACACATYCGTATAAGCTTTGCGAGGTTACCAAGTTTAAAATCGACGAAGAAGTGCTGTTTGTCGATCCTCTTTTCACGAATTAAATACTTAATTCCAATTGTCTRGCATGCTTTCGTCTGACCAAATTCTACAAAGAAGCTGATGCATGCTCAYCAGTTCTTCGCCGCCGTATTTKAATAGCTTGGCAGGCAATTCATCGAACCAACTCAAGTATGACAAGTCTAGAACTAAGGACTTATTAAGTAGGTCCGGAAATAGTATATATATTACAAACTTACAGCTAATATATAAAGAAACTTACGTTTTGGAGAGCATTCATTAAAAATGGGTCCGGCTTATAAAAAACTTGTCACAACTGCAAACTCGAAGGGAATAAGAAAGGTTCTACACCTTCTCTATCAGTGCGGAGCTCTATCACAAGCCCAACATTGGGCTCTTGGAATCAATTAGGTAACAAATATGGAAAGGATGTTTACAGAAAGCTTAATGGACCTAAATAGTTTCATTGAGAGCATCAAATGGTTAGAGCGCAACRATGAAAGGAAAGCAGGATTATAAGGTCTTACGATAATGCATCAAACGCATCCGCTAATTGGACCCACGGTGACAGTACTCCTACCAACTTACATATAGATGAGACTTGGGTACTGATTACTTCCTACCTACATTAATCGTTCTGTGCCTGATGTTATATTAAAATAACCATTCGTGTTTAGTATACGCTTATTTTTCGGTGATAATTGTTTGTCGCGAGCAAGTGAGAAATGTGAAGGAACGATTGGTTCCACAATCACTTYCGACTACCAGGATGTCATGAAACGTATTAAAACTGGCGATCAGTCTTGGAGCTATGCTTACAATCCGGAAATATCAAACTGGCCGAATGTCGTGAGGCGAAGTCGAAAAAACCATGTCTAAGCAGGGACACAAAATCAAGGTTATGTTGRCAGTTTACTTCGGTTATCGAGGAGTAGTGCACTCCGAATTCCTTACGACCGACCAAACTGTCAACAASKAATACTATTTGAGWGTTATGCGTCGTTTGCGTGAAGCTATTCGTAAGAATAGGTCGGAATTATGAGCTGAAAACTCTTGGTCTGCATTGATTCTTCGTTCCTTTTTCGCTAAATTTTCAACCAATATCGTTCAGCAGCCAACGTCTTCGCCGAATTTAGCTCCGTATGACCTCAGRCTGTTCACCGAACTCAAACGACCATTCCGGGGAAATCATTTTGAGCCTATTSAAGATATTTAACTTGATTCGCTAAGCGCATTTAACCTTCAATTCCAGAAAAAGACTTTAGCAATTGGAAAAAA
>NW_017534497.1:569851-571023 GCF_001853355.1 Bactrocera latifrons
TTAAATATATGAAAAAAATCGAATTTTTCAAAATTGTAGAGATACACCCTTAAACGATATAAATATTCAACCCTGTTAATAGCAAATAAACAGCGAACTCTTAAAATTCTCCCGACCGATTAACGTAACTAAAAAGCCAGTATTTTTTGCTATTACAAATTTTATTTATATATATGTATGTATGTATGTATGACGTATATGCAACACAATATTGCTTTCAATTACAAATACGATACTGACTGACTATAATGATATGTAGCTTTAAAGTTAAAAAAAAAATCTCTAATCAGCTACGCCGAATAAGCATGACGCTGCCAAAAAAACGCCTTACTTAATAATAATAATTTTAAACTTCTTGTCTACGGATATGTGCCGCCAATGCGGCTACAGGCACTTAATGCACTTAAAACTAAACGCTAACTAAATACATGCACGCGTGCATACATACATACATAGAATACGTCATACATGGAAAACTTCATAACTTTAACAATTACACAAATCATACAATTAAGTTAATTTTATGTTGATAAATGGGCTTTTTAAAAGCGCACAWGTAAACAGACTATTAAATACATAACTTATGTTTATGTGTGTTTTRTGTTCAATAATGCAATGACATAATGGCTATAAAATGGTATGCCAATTTTCGTATAATTCTCGTATAATTTTGCATAATGTGTAAAGTGATTGCGTTTAATGCTATATAAATTTGTTTATTGACATAATTAGTGGTAAAATGGTGTGAAACTTGCTTGAAAGGTCAGCAATACAATAATAACAAGCTTTATAAATTTCAATATAATTGATTTGAGACAGGATAAAAGTTATTTGAAAAGTGTAAAAAAAAAATCGAAAAATTAAAGTAGGTTTAATCCGTTGGAAAAGAAAGATAAAATATAATAATAAAAATTAAAGCAAAAATAATTTACGGCAGATCTAAGGTCGGGACGAGAGAGCTGAGCGGTGTATTTGATTTTGGTTAAAAATTTCGATTTACGACAAAACCACGGKCCCTATAGAACAAAGTTACATGAAAATGTTGTAGGCAATGATGAGATCTACTTTTTTCACCTAACCTCAAAATCCTAAAAATTCAAAACGGTTGGAATTTCTATTTTTAATTGACACTTAAACATTTTCTTTAATTAAAACAGTTTTCGAGTTTTTAT
>NW_017534497.1:571704-575703 GCF_001853355.1 Bactrocera latifrons
ACGGTAAACCAGTTTTTTTCAAAAAAACAAGCCAGATTACCCTACTGACCCCTTAAGCTTAAAATTTTTTTTTTTAATTAAAATAGCTTTGGAGTTTTTATTTTTAATTTTACTTTGTGTAATCTTTTCATGTCTTTTATGTATGTTGCATTAGTATCAGAAAACTCAAATTTTCAATCAAAATTTCTCACCTGAAAACAACTTTTTCAAAAAAATCGGTGGGCTTTTTTTGCTTTTAAATATTCACTTTCTAGCGGTATAAAAAATAAATAGACTACTATGGAAAGTTTTCGCAGCAAAAACCAAAAATATCATGTACCTATTATTTCGTAGTATAATTTGAATTTTTCGCATAAATTTGTAGGTTATGTGTGAAAAGTATTAATACACAGTACGTAGATCTTTTCATTAACTACAAGTTTTCTATATAAGTTTTTTCTATAGGACCCATAGTTTTTTCCGTAATCGAGATAAACCCTTAGCGTTGGCTGCCAGTGTATCACCGGTGATCACGACAAAAATCTACTATGTTAAAAATTCAGCCACGCCCCTTTTTTCCACTTCCGGACCTCAATTCGTCCGTAATTTTTTTTTTATCATTTTTGTTATTTTATATTGCTTTTCCAATTGGAAAAATATAAATTTTGAGGTTATGTGTGAAAGTTGTTGACACAAAAGTCGTAGATCTACAACTTTGCCAAATAACTCTTTTCTATAGGACTCATAGTTCTGTACGGAATAAAGATAATTCGTTTTTAAACCTTAAAAATTCAACAACGTCTCCCAATGGGTCTGATTTTACTTTAAATTTTTTCCTATAATTTTGGTTATTTTAAATTTCCAATGGGTTTCGTCGTACTATAATTTTTTTTATTTTTTAGCATTTTCAAAACTATTTGGCCTAATAATTGATTTTCAAAATTGTCAATATTTTCAACAAAGGTTCGTTATCAACAGATTTTTACGTATTTACGGRTGTATAGTGTCTTATCTACAGATTTTTTATGTGTCTTAGGGCTGTAGGGGTGTATAGTGTGTTATCGGTCAGTCACTTTTTCGATGGAAGCACCATATATATCATGTATGTCGGTTATAAAAAAAAATGTATTGTATACAATGTTGCTTAATCAATAGTTTATCGCATATTTTGAATTGTTCGTTCACATTCTGTTATAAATTATTATTGTTTTTGCTTCGTTTCTCTTTTTTGCTTACTCATTTCTTTTGTATAAATATAAATATCGTCGCTTAAGCTAACTGTAAGTTAAAATTAAAAAAATCGTTAGCGCGTTGTTGTAAAACTAATGCAATTTAGCATTGCTTAAATTTCGTAATAATGGCCACAAGTGTGGGGAGTGAGGATTTTGGGATTTGGAGGATTTGTTTTTATGTTTTTTGTTTATAAGGCACATTTTGGCGCTCAAATTAAACGCGTACGCTTTAAATATGTTATAAGTAGACTATAAATAAATTTATACTGCGCTAAGGACGGTATGATGCTATCGCGCTGATCACGTAGTTGACCTATAACGCGTGGTATATCCAAATCCTGAAAACACACACAGGAAAATTTTGCATTAAAATATTGCCAAGTGCAATGTAYCGCAAATACACTGCAATACACACCTCATTATGATCCAGCGTGTAGAGTAACAAATCAGCGGTCAACGTTACGCCCGAGCGTCCACCACCCTCGAGACAATGTATCAACACTGGCGGATTGGTATTATGTCCCGGTGGCACTTCGTTTGCCGAAGCCATGCGCACGGAATTCAGTTCTTCGAGAAAGTCCAAAAAGTGATTCACCTCCAATGGACAATTCTGTTCACCCCAATTGGTGTAGTTCAAATGCCAAACGGAGCGATAACGACGCGATGGTATGTGAAAGAGACGCAGCTTGCTGGTAATGCAACGATCTGTGGTTTGTGAGAACTCCTGATACACTTGAAACTGCAATTAAGTGAATGTGTGTGAGAGTGGTGAGTAAATGAAAAGTGGTCGGAAAGTATTTTGTTCAAACTCACTTGATCAAACTCGAGCCGCTGGTTGCTATTCGGTGGCATGTAATTCAGACCCTCCGATAGCTTTACAATCAAATAAACGTCTGCCTCCCAGACACACTGCCAGAAAATATTTGTGGTCAGCTTGTCCTGTGGCGATTGAGCAATTATGTAGAAGCGTTGATTTGTGCCAACTGTGGCCTGTAAGAAGACMATTTGATACATACTAAGGCGATTTTGTTTTATTTATATATAAAGATATTAATATTTTGTAAATGTCAAAAAAAAAATTCTTATACCGAATATAACGGGCATTCATTTAAATTTTTAATAACATAATTTTATGCTTAGTTGCTTACCGAAATGCGCGACGCATTAACATAGCCCGTTTTATTCTCCCAYGTCGGCGTTATGCTAACACGATTATAATCGTATGGCAAAAAGTTAGGATCGGAATTTTTTTTCGCGTTTTCTTCCATCAGCGCCCAGTCATAGCTGGCATTTTCGCAACGCTTCGGTATACTTTCAAATTCCATGAACAGTTGCGGATCATTCAGTTTCTCAGTGAGTATTGGGCACTAAAATTATGTGGGATTTACATAAAATTTCTTATAGCGGAATATATTAAGCAAGATATACAAATATATAGTAAAACACCGATTTATTTTTACAATACCCTTCAAAAATGAAGGAGTTCAGATACAGAAACTTAATTTTAAACATTTAGCTTGTATGACAGCTATATGCTATAGTAGTCCGATCTTAACAAGTTTTTCGCAGATTTTAGTGTTGCCTTGGAAAGTAATCTGTGCCAAATTTCGTGAATTGGCATATAAAAAACTTTTCCATACAAGTACTTAATTTTCATTGTTCAGTTTGTATGGCAGCTATATGCTATAGTCGTCCAATCTGAACAATTTTTGCTGAGATTCTAGCGTTCTCTTGAAAATTAATCGATGACAAATTTCATGGAGATATCTTTTAAAATAAAAAAGTTTTCACTACAAAGACTTGATTATGAACCTTCCATTTGTATGGCAGCTATATGCTATAGTGGTCCGATCTGAACAATTTTTGCTGAGATTGTAGCGTTCTCCTGAAAGTTAATCGAAGACAAATTTTATGGAGATATCTTTTAAAATAAAAAAGTTTTCCCTACAAAGACTTGATTATGAACCTTTCATTTGTATGGCAGCTATATGCTATATTGTCAATTTCAAAAATTTTTTCAAGTGTAGTAGTTTTACCGTGGCCAATAAACCATGCCAAATTTCGTGTAAATATCTTGTCAAAAGAAAAAGTTTTTCTACAAGGACTTGAATTTGATCGTTCAGTTTGTATGGCAGCTATATGCTAAACTAGTCCRATATGGGCGGTTCCGACAAATAAGCGAAGACTTGGAGAAAAAACGACGTGTGCGAGATTTCAGATTGATATCTCAAAAACTAGTACCTCAGTTCGTATATATACATATATAAAGACCATCAGGGTGTCTATATGGAYTAGTTTTAGAGATATCGATCTAAATCGATACAACTCGACAATGTGATCATTTATATTTTTTAGGGTCTCTGACGTTTGCTTTTGGCTCCACTGTTGAGGACTGATACTAGATACAGAATTACTCACCAATTTGTCCTTTGAATACTGCCCGGAAATGGGCTGWARCCGCGACACACCGGTCGACCAGCGATGCATCAAATTCAGATCGTCCTGTGCGAGTTTAACTTTCGCCGCTGTYTTTGCCGCATTCGATGATGACGCCTTCTCCCGTCCGAGCGTGGCGGATTTCTGTTTGTCCGGCGTTTTGCTACGCCCCAAAATATTCCAAATCTTCTTACGTTTACCCTCCTTGCCGGTGGTGTTCGACGAATTCGTTGTGTTCGAGCTGTGTGTTGTGTTGCTAGAGTTGGCAGTGCTGTCGAGTAGCGATGAGTTGTGTGAGCGATGATGATGACGTTGATGATGCGACGCAGAGTGCTGCATGGTGGCGGCGGCC
>NW_017534497.1:575798-577597 GCF_001853355.1 Bactrocera latifrons
AGCTGCAGCATCTGTGACGGAGGGGGAGCCGGACGCGGCGTTCTGCATTAACTGCTGTGTCTTATGCGCGTGATGATGTTGCCGTGGCGGCGGTGTTTGCATTATTGATTGTTGTTGATGATTGCTGCCGCTATTATGACCAACGGCCGGTGCTGCGGAGGCGGCGCGCACAGCACGTTGCGGTGGCGTTGGCTCTAAGAATTGTAGTTCAGTGCTAGCCGCGCGCTCAGCATATTTATGCATGTTGAGTGCAGCCGCGGCTGCCGCTTCCGCTTCGGCTTGTTGCTGCTGMGCTTGTGCTTGCGCGTGCGCCTGCTGCTGCTGCAGAAGCGCTTGTTGCTGTTGTTGAAGCGCTTGCTGCTGCTGCTGTTGTTGTTGTTGCTGCTGCTGCTGCTGTTGGTGTTGGTGATGATGTCGCACTGCAGGCACTGGTGGTATTTGTTGCTGCGGCTGCGTATGCGTGCCACCCGGCGCCGATTGTATTGAAGCTGTGCGATTACGCATCGCTTCGCTRGTTGCCGAAGAGCCCGAAGAGCGTTGCTCCATATTACGCTGCACTACWGGCTCTGCAGTCACATAACGCGYATGTGGCACATTCTCATAAATTGGTTCGATAGAACCGTTTAAAGTATTGCGTTGCAATGACGCGTTGGAGGYGTTCACTTGCAACTGCTGCTGTTGATGTGTTTGTGGCTGCGGCACCTGTGGCAGTGGCGCTTGATGTTGCGCCTGCACTGATGGCGATGTTTGCCGGTAAATATTGTTACTGTTGCTGGTGGCTGTGTTTGGTTCTGTGTAGGTGGGTGGCAAAAAGAGATAGTCCTGCCGCAGCTGCGACAGTATGGATGGTTGTTCCTCAATCATATTTAAGTTTTCGAAAGTGCCATGCGGCAAATATGACTGTGAATGACCGATATGCCCGGCGCCCATGTACGAGGAATGCGGTTGTATCAAGGCATGGTTGGTAGCAGCCACGCTTCCAACTGCTTGTGCTGCGCCGACGCTACTGCTATGCACATACGGATACTGTGCATTGGGTAAATTACGATTTGAAACCAGATCCGGCGATGAACCCGACACATATGAACGGTAACCCATGAGCGGCCGATGTKAAGCGACCGCCAAATCGGGTGTGGACGAAGAATTCAAACGGTTGACCGGATACGGTGGCGGCGGTTTGCTGCGCACCATTTGCAGACGATGTCCCAAATCAATATAAGCGCCACCACCACTCACACTATTACTATGACCACCAGGCGCCATTGTAACGCCCGCCGCTGTTAGATGATGATGCTGCGCATGCATAGCGGCGGCGGGTTGCGCTACATCAGGATAGCGGTGCGGCGCTAATTGACTTAGTAGCACACCATCACCGTAAATTGCGGACGCATTGTGTACATCAGGCTGTGAGCCGGCATAATAGATGGCGCCACTAGCGGCCGGCGTGCCAGCCATAGCGACGGCAGAGGCGCTTGACGCCAATTGCGGTTGATAGTTGGCATAACTGTTCATTTGCGGATGATGCAATTCGCTGGCGGGTGTATGATACTTCAGCTGCACTGCAGTTTCATAGTCGGGTGCTGGCCGATATGTAGGCAACATGGCTTTCAGCCGCTCACGCTCGTGCGCGTCCACGGCATGCAGTGCGACATTGCTGCCGTTGTTCGTTACGCTGCCACCCAAATGTCCGTGTACAATATTATTGCTGCTACTGTGGAAAGCGGCGCCACCGCCGATATTATTGGCATTATTATTGCTTAGATCCAGACAGGAGCTACTTTGCTGCAAGCGTGTATCCA
>NW_017534497.1:578372-579324 GCF_001853355.1 Bactrocera latifrons
TCAGTTTGTATGACAGCTATATGCTAAAGTAGTTGGATCTCAACGATTTTGACAAATGAGCAGGTCCGTAGAGAGTAAAGAAGGTATGTAAACTTTCAGATGAATATCTCAAAACCTTAGAGACAAGTTCGAGTATATACAGACAGACAGATAGACAGAGGAACATGACTAAATCGCCTAGTTTCGATTATAACAAACTATTACTCTATGATATTAATGTTTGACTCACCTTTGCCAGCCAACTCGGCGCTATGGCACCCACACTATGTGAATGTATAGCGCCATTCGGACCGCCACCGCCGCCGCCAGACTGATGACTRGCCGCTAGCGATATATTCGATGACATTAACGCATTGGACGCGTGTGTGGAGGCRAGCAAACCATGATGTAAGGCCGGCGCTGACATGAACTCTGGATTAACTGCTGACAGCGCGCCAACTGTGCCGCTACCGCCACCACTCGTTATCGCATTGGGATTGTAAATGGCACGTTGTTGTTGCTCAAGTAGCAAATCTTCACGTGAATCATTAAAGTCACCATAAGCGTAAGCATCCATACCGCCCGCTAACACGCCACCACCACCACCACCTCCCCCAGTTACGCTCATCGAATTGCCGTTCGCGCTCTCTGCRTCACCCACAGACGACGCTGATTCCTCGTCTATGTAGCGTTTAAAGAATTTATGCTGTGTTACGCACAATTTCCAAAAGTAACGCGCTGTTTCGGCATCCGGAAATATGAATGAGCCCACAATCGAGCCATCCGTTTTGTTTTGTTCGATTTTAATGGTACGTTTGTCGATCGACACCGTTTGTGACTCTTTCCAGGGGAAATATTGGCGCCCATTGTCGGCCATCACAACCATGCCGTTAATAGCTAGACCGAGCAACAGATCATTGCCCAGTGTGTCTTTTGCGGGGAAGCGCTCCTCACCATAGCCATCCAATTGCTG
>NW_017534497.1:582294-582705 GCF_001853355.1 Bactrocera latifrons
CGAATACTTTCAGAGCTGAAGTGTTTTCGTTCATTCCGACGACATGACCTTGCCAGCGTAGCCACTGTCTTTTAATATGTTAAAATACATATATCACTGTCGTCGCCTTTCTCTCGAAAACTCACACCGTCGAATCATCAGATGGGGTTATCCTCCATCCCTCTGCACCATATAGCAACACGAATAATTAGTGACTTATAGAGTTTGGTTTTTGTTGGTCAAGAGAGGACTTTACTTCTSAATTGCACACTACGTCCGAAGTAGCAMCTGTTGGCAAGATTTAYTCTGCCTTGGATTTCGGGGCTGTTGTCGCTATTGGTATTAATACTGGTTCCTAGATAGACGAAATGATCTACGAGTTCAAAGTTATGACTGTCAACAGTGACGTGGAGCCTGGTCGCGAGTGCGACG
>NW_017534497.1:583310-596662 GCF_001853355.1 Bactrocera latifrons
CCCTGCCGCTTTGTTGTTCTTCAGCCGGGTAATTGCTGTTCGAACTTCTTCATGGGAGGATGGAGTCATGCGTAGAAAGTCATGCAAGTGGGGAAAGTTCTCTAATTGCCATTCACTTGGGAGTGGCCAGAAACAATTCTYTTACATATGGCTCAAGCAGCTCACGACTTCCAGTCTTAGACCAAGTATTCACTGAATTGCCAAAAAAAAAATGCGTTTGATGGTGAGTCAAAGTGAGAAGGCGAACACTCCCTGCTGGGTTTGAAACCCACAACGTAAAAAATCGCACGATTGCAAAAAGGACACAACAGCCTCGGAAACTGTTACTGATACTGGACTAGCGATCGTGTCAAAAATAAATGGAAATCGTGCCGAATTACATTATTTAATGTTTAAAATGCCTCGACATGCCCTCGTATTTTTCAGGTCTAACCTCCAACAACTTTTTGCTGTWCTCAGACCTCACGAAATTGCTCAGTGGAAAGAAATTTAACAACAATGACGTGKAAATCGCCAATTTTGAAGCAAAATATAAATCTAATGATTAAAAGAATGGACAATTTACAGGTTGACAATTTTTAACTTTATGTAGTAAATCAGGTTATGATATGTATATAATTTACACGAGAACTGAGTTGCTTTACTTTTATTAATACGAATAAAGCACAAAAAACGCKAATGAATGAATATGAAAAAAATAATAATATTAATAATTAATCACCATTTAACTGTTGAACTGCGGTGTTTAGGAGCATAGCAATATAAAATAACGGCGATTTAGATTAAAAGATAAAAATTATTAATCACGAAATTTAAATAGGACATGAATAAACAAAATAAAAAACAAATTTGTCGACAAACAATGTATGGAAGAAAAAAAGAGATAAATTATACATGCAAATAAACGTTAATAACACTCAACAACAAAAATATGGCAACGGGAAATGAGCACCAACTATGGCAATATAATTTGATGTCGATAAAAACACGTCAGAATACCTTTTTTGCAGTGAGAAATGATCACAAAAAATTTTGATTACGAATTTGGTGAGTTTTTGTCTGAAATGAGAATGCTTCTGTACAATCTTAAACTTTTCATCAAAAAGTCTGAAAATTAAAATATGCAAAAGGTTACGTTACAATATAGTACAACGCATTAACGAGTTATAGCCTTAACAGACGGCAGTATTAATCCGGATTAACWGCGGATTATCCGGATTAATGCAGGAGTTAGTGAAGTTAACTTCGTTACTCTGGTTAACTGCAAAATCCGAGTAATAGTTTTGGAGATACAGCCTTGAAAACTTGTGCGTTAGAGGCTAGCTAGGCTAAGTGCGCCATTTTTAAATGCGTTTTTCTCGAAACAGTGTTTTTGAAGTCGGTTGGCAAGATTTCTCGAGAACTATTCAACCGATCTTCATGAAATTTTACACAAGTCTTTGAAATACAATACTGAAAGACTAGGACTTTTTCTCGATTACAACTACTTGAAAAAAATGTCGCGAAATTTTCATTTTTTTTTTTTTTTTTGTAAGAGTCTGCCAAAAATCTAATTTTCAGTTTTTTTTTTCTTTCATCCAACTTCTAAGTTAAGGTTTTAACTCAAGCACAAAATTTTTCACCTTATGCGCACCGATTTCTTCAACCGCTGGAAAGAAATTACCTTACCTCTGCCACACCCTTCTGCTGTCATTTGAAGCAGTGTGTATTTTCCTACCTGACCGACTACTAGRTGAAGTGATCAGAGCTCAAGTATGACTGCAAGTGCCGCCGTCGGGCATGTGCGCAGTTGCATGTAAGTCCTTGCAGCTTCGATAGTTGCAGCCCTACCGAAGTCTTTGCAATGCTTTTGAGATCCAAGCCACGGCCTCACAGTGATTATCGGTCACACGACCATGGTGCACAACCATTTTATAATCGATTGCACAACATTACTGCTTTAGACGCTTTGACCATGGTCAGGTCAACATACTGCTTCCACCGCAATGTGGAAGCCAGCATTAGACCAAGATATTTGACCATGTTARTCAYTTATACCTCTCTGCAACATGGGTTAGGTTCCTTAAGACGGGCAGGGACCGAAAAAATCTAGCCCTTAGGAAGAAACCTTTTTTATTTGACGAGGTTTCTTYCTGAAATTCGACATGTATTACAGTCAAAGACAATATTAAAATCTCATAACAACATAACACAAAGGTATATCTGGGAATGAACTGGCTGATGAGCTCGCCCGCTCCGCAGCATCCATTAACATGGTAAGTCCTGAATYCTTCATCGTCGTCGATCCTCGTACAACACAGGAACTGCTCCGCAAGGAAGAAGGAGTATGCAGAGAGAGTTATTGTCAACAACTCCAAGGGCTGCAATAAGCTAAGTTGCTAATGGGTATGGGAATGTACCAATATGCTGGCGCTAGATGTGTCGTTGTGACTTAGGAGTGAGCACAATASACCKAAGGTCGCGATGCAGGCCTCATGTATTTATCTTATGGCTGATATATCATATATAGTGGTCCGATATCGGCTGTTCCGGAAAATTTTTAGAGAGAAATTTTCAGATCGGCATCTAAAAACTGAGCTCCTAGTTCACGTATATGCAGACATACAGACAGCCCACTCTGCATACATACATATATATATTTTTATAGGGTTTCCGATCTTTCCTTTTGGCTATTACAAAATTGAATATACGCTGTTCAGTAGCCTAAAAAAAATTTCGCTTCTTATGTACTCTAAAAAATTATTTAATAGGCTCCTCTAAAAAAGGTTCTCCAATAGTGAGCTCTTAATTGTAACGGAAATGTCCTCCGCCTAACAGTTTTCTATTTTTTATTATTATTAGACAGAAAAATGTATATCTCGATTCCAACTTCTTCAAATATATTTCGKTTTGTGGATTGTGTAGGACAATAAATGCTCATCAAAAAAGATCTATAACATTTTTTTCGTTAACCTAATAGTTTAAAASATATTAACGGTTAAAATATAATTATTTCAAAGAAATGATTTTTCTTATGAATTTCATAACTCAAGAMAAAAAAATATTATATTTCGAATTTTAAAAATCGTAGACTCGCATAAATATAATTCMTCAAATTTATAATATCAGAGTGGAAGTGACTGAATGTACCACACACAGACTAAAAGAATAACAGAATAGAAGAATTACTATTGACGCACAGTGTAAGTAATTAAAATTAAAAAATTATTTTCAAGAGAATATCAACTGGAAACGCAAGATTTACCATACATATATTTATGAATAAATGATGACAAAACGCATTGCCAAATGTGGCGACCAATGAATAATTAAATTAGAAGCTAATAAGCAATAAATATTAGATTTTATAATTGGGCATATATAGATATTTTCTATTGGTGCACAAAAATGTAGATTAGGAAAAAAATATTTTGCAAGATAAGAGCGCAAATTCTTAAGATAAGTTGTGGCACTTGTTTGCTTAAAAGGAAAAAGAACATAATAAACAACAGACTTAAGCACGGACCGGAAATGGCGGAAGGTAATCATAAAGTTAGGAAACAATAAACGATAAATATATTTGATTTTGTTTTTGCTATTAAATTGGTTACAAATATTGCTTAGAGATATTTCGCTTAGTCAACTTTCAATATATACACGCAGACAGTTTTATAACTTTCTTATAAGTGCTTTACGCGAATGCCAAGTGTTTGGCAGATAACTAAAAAAATGCGTTAGAAGAGTGGAAAATAATCTCACTTTTGTGAAGTAATTTGGAAAACAAGATATTTTACTTTACAAGTTCAGGTGTAAAGAAATTCAAAAAATATTATTATTTTTTTTTTTTTTTGTTAAGGTGTTACATGGGTTTCCTCGGGCAAAAAACATTATTTTTTAAGAATTTTTTTCTCATATAAAAAATTAAATATTTTATTAGAATTTTTATTGTTACATGGCCACTGCGACGCCATTTCCGGTGACACCCCGGAAAAAAGATGCGCCCGCGTTGGCAGGGTTACTCGGAACAACTTGAAAATTTATGATGATGTAGAATTTAATAAGAAAATCAAAAATAATAATTTTTTGAAACCCGAAAACCCCATAAATCACACTACATTCCAACAATGTATTAAAGAATAATTTAAATAACATTTGAAACAAATATTTTAAGGCAAAACTAAAAATAATTTTTAAATTTTCAAAATTTAATAATTTAAATAATTTAATAATGGAGTTACTACCGGAATTAAAATGTTTAAGTTCGAGAAATAAAAAATAAAAATTACAGTTTTTAATCTTATTTATTATTCAATTAAAAACTAAATGTTTCCAAAGATATTAGATTGAAAATTACATTTTTTATACTAAAAACGGTATTAAAAATAGAAATTTTTTTATTAATGCTCCGGTGAATATTTTAGTAGTTACTTGCAAATTTGAAAAGGCATGTCCGAGTGCTTAGTGCATTCCAAACCGTAAATGAATGTTTCTCAAAATTGTGTTTTCAAATCGGTGATTTTTTTTTTTTTTTTTTTGTTTTGAGCAACCGCCATTTCGTCTAAAATTTTTATTTTGCTTATTCCTTCGACTAATAACTAGATTTAACGAAATCTGTTTGGTTTTTTAATTTCAGAGGATCCAGTTAAGTGATATAATGGTCACCACAAAACGTTTTTCCTGAGAGGAGCACCCTGAGATTAGCTGTAGTTCCTCTTTCCTAATAAATATTTTTACTAATACCAAGTCTGAAAAAAAGACCATAATATGTGTACAAATTTTTGGATGCRGAAATTTAAAAGTGTKCTMAAAAAAAACTGGAAAATTCRTTTTTTCGGTCTTCTAACCGTATATAACCCCTTTAGCAAACAATTTGTCGTCACCAGCAAATACTTTTTTTCGGAGATTCTCCTGGAGATGGTATATGAAACCGAGTGAACCCAAAATTTCACAATATKAATTTATGAAATAAAAGGCCTCTTCAAAAAAAACTTGAAAAAACGCGAAGTGGGTATATCCCTTTAAATGACAAGTTCAAACTAGAATTAAAATATTTAAAGTACGATTCGATTATACGAGTGTAATATCTAATAAACTACAAATGACATTTTTTAGTGTTATTGCAACTTTTCTGATTTTAGCAATAAAATGCTCATTTCAAATTCGATTATGTTTTCTTTCATAGTTAGGCTTGAAGGTTTTTGTTGTTTTACCCTGTTATGATAAGTATTAGATAAGTTGTCATCGAGGTCATCCAAAGGTAGGCCCAGGAAACTTTCTGTTTCGAGGGCTCCAGACTAACCTTACACCTTAAAACATCAACTAAATATACTTGGTGCTGTAATAATGAACTCCAACTCCTTAAAAATCGAGTTTGGTTCCAGTTACGGGTCTAGTAATCCTTACATAGTTGTAAGGAATCCTTGTTCAGTCGAAATTGGCTGGTCGCATAAAAATCCGCGAATGTTTCTTATACGAGTATAAATTATAAGAGACTCGAATACTAAAGAAAACATTACAATCTTAAACTTACTTAAAGAAGTTAAATAAAACTCGAAACCTATAAAATCAACAAGGCAAAAAACATAACATCAATTGCCAAACAAGTGGCGCTACGCACTAACGCGCTCATATAGTAACCGCATGCTGGCATTGATACATATGTACATACATACAAATTTACGCACTTAACCACATATGTACATACATAACAATTAAAACGATAAAGGAATTTTAGTTGCCTTATCAAAAATTATAAATGGTAAAAACACAGCTTGTAGCTAAGCGTACTACACACCTCAATAACTGAATTAACCGTGTACAAAAGTAAACTGTTAATAACTGAATATCAATTGCGTGCAGCCGACCTAAACGACGAATGTCAGCGTCACAGTTGACGTCAACATYCGCCGTTGACGGCGCCTACAATGGCGTTAATGAAGACAGAACACCTCAAGAATGAATAAAGCTAATAATAAAACTCAACCGAAAGAGGGAGAATAAAACAATTTTTATCTTACAATGCTTAGCAAATAAAATGCATACAGCGTTAAATAAAATAAAATTGCAAAATACAATCACAAAAACACGAATAGGAAAGTCAACTCAAATAAATACAATTTCTTATGGTGCATGGGTRTTATAAAGTAGGTAGTATGGTATAAGATGCTAGGTTCATTATTCATGCGTATATGGGTATGCTTAACTAGATGTGACGTTAAAGTTATAAAACAAAGAATGGTTGGAGTGGAATGCGGTAGAGTAAAATAATGTTATAAAAAAATTGTAGTTGTGCGGAGAAACAATGTGGGTGGAGATAGAATAAAAACAAGAAACAAATTTAACTTCGGTTGCACTGAATCTAGAATAGCCGTCACAAATAAAAAGGTTTACATATTATGACAGTTCAGTTTATATGTCAGCTATATGTCATTGTGGTYCGATCTGGAAATTTTGTTCGGAGACAATAGTGTTGCTTTGGAAAATAATTTATGCTAAATTTCGTGAAGATATCTTGACAAATAAAAAAARTTTTCCGTACAAGGCTTATTCTTCCAGTTTCAATGACAGTTACATGCATACATATATGCCATAGTGGTTCGATCTGAATGGATATTTTATCGTTGCCTTACACAAAAATTCGAGCCAAATATCGTGAAGATATATTATCAAATACAAAAGTTTGCCATACAAAGGTATGACGATCATTCTGTTTGTATGGCAGACATATGCCATAGTGGTCCGATAWCGATGGTACCGACAAATGAATAGCCTCAATATCTCTAAAATTTACCCCGCTCACATCGGAATTGGACCGAGTTGGATCTCCATTGGCGTTTTGCGTTGTATCACTGGACTAATTCTTCTGACCTAGAGTGGAATGCAAGAGATCTACTGAAGTACTTGCACGAAGCAAAGTTCATCTTGCCGCATTCGTGCGAGTTCTTTCTGGATACCTTCTTATAGTCATACATACATGCGGTAAGGTCTAAAATGTTGTTAGACGCTATTTGTCCACGTTGTCTATTGTCCTACCTTTATAAGAGTGAGGTTAAAACATCTCGATAATCTTACATTCGGCGAACCAGAAGACATAGCCAAAACTGATATTAACGCTTTGTCGATCTGTAAGGCACGTTATGATCAAGTATTTAGGGTTTGTAGGGGCCAAAACGTACTGRTATTCTAAGCTGTTTAAGAGAGATCCTTCCTATGATCGACCTTTTAACCTGACTCGAAAAATTCAAGGACCAGTTCGCGTATRTACAGGCAGACGGCACGTAGCTGAATCGACTCAGCTCGTATACAGATCTACAGTGGAGATTAAAACATTAGCTCGTTGGGTATTGATCGCATTAGGATCAAAACCATTACCAATGCAAAAACAACGATAGCGTTTATATCTCAGATCGCAGAATATATCTCAGATCACAGAATAAATATTTCTAAATCTTTTTCTATTCTATACTATTCATTTCCAACCGGACAAAAACCCGAACTGGGAAAAAGTCAGCTATATTTTTTTAGCGCTGGCAGTGAAATAATTATGAACTTAGGATTGAAAATTTATTGGAAAAAAGTCAGCTCTGTGTTTTGTGTGCTGTCAGTGGAATAATTATGAGCCGAATRTAAAAAATTTAACGGTTAGTAAAACTGTAAAATTTCCCATATGTATTCATAATATTATGTTTCACATTATTCCAAAATGTCCGTTGCCRCCMCAGTCGGTCCACGTTATCTGAATGRACCCAGAGTTTTATCCGGCCAAGGACTGTCACACCGGCAGCATTCCCGCAAATTACTTCACAAATATTTTTCCATTAAAACAAGAACAAAAGTGTGCAAATTAAACAATTATATTAAATATTACGCCTAAAATTTAAAAATAATTGCTCGGAGCTGTTAAAAAAGGAATTCTAGTAACAGGCACGTACGAATATCGGTATAAACGGGCTATGTTTGACTAGAGGAGCTTCTGCAGAGGAGGAATATGCAAAAATAATGTTGCTAATACTTCTGAAGACAGAATGACATCTTGCATAATTCCAAAAAATTACTTAGAAATGGTATGACTAATGAGCTTTAGTTAATTTTATGGAAATGCATATAAAAACTATACTAATATATTTTTTCCTAAGAAAGTTAACGCTTAACGTTTTTAATTTTGAGGAATTTTGAGAAATAGGCGTAAATCACTCAGAGTTTAATATATAGCCGGTATTAAATCTAATGCTCATAATTACAAGGTTTTATATAATTACAGAGTTTTGACTTCTGGGTTAGTTGAGTTGTAATAACCTTTTGTTGTATGCACTTTAATCCATTCAATCCGAACATGCCTTTGTACACATTAGTTTGTATTTATTTTCGTCAAGTGTGAATATTATGCACCGCCAGAATTGATACGTTACGTCGACAAAGCACTGACGTTAAACTACAAAAGGGGCGTATAGGTATTTATCATCCAATTGGAATATTCATACATACAGATTGACGCATGCACACACAAATATATGTATATTTTTATCGCGCACCTTTTAATCAATTGTCAACACTTAAGCCACTTGCTTTCGCCAAATAAAGGCAAAGAATTTTTATATGAATATTACAAGTTACGTGAAAATGTGTTTTAACACCAGTGAAATAAAAAGAGAAATTAATTTCTTCAGCAAATCGCAACTTACACAACAGCTAATACATTTGTACATATGTATACACAGTAAAAATTATTTTTAAAACATTTATATGTTTGTTTAACACCCCCTCAAAGATTCATTGTGTAGCATTTATGTACGAGGACACAAAATAAAAACTCACCTAATAAATGATGCACTGAGATGACAAACAAGCTCTTCGATGTCACGTTATATTGACGATACTTTTTCAAAAATTTCAGCGGCATTATCATCTACTAATTAGTATTGCTTTGCACGGGCACTTTGCTCTACGTTACTTCGCTGCGTCGAGCGCGCAGCCACAGTCGCAGCTGGAGTTTGTTTATTGTCGCGTTGCTTTTACACACTGTAACGCAGTTGACGTTTTTCGTTTGCTATCGGTCGCTTTTCACGTTAGGCTACTAGGCACATTCAACCCACAATTGGACTTGTTGCGCTCTCGCACTCAGTCCCCAACTAAGGTGTAACGTTTCTGCCCGTTTGGAGCAGCATTAGCGCATACAATCACACGCACTTTTTTGTCGTTTCGTTAGCCATTTGCATATAAATTACACAATTTGTATATTTTCTTCGCTTGGTATTTCTATTATCGTAGAATAGGTAGAATTTAACGTGTATAGAACTTAATATTAATAGGTGTACACGTACACTTATTAGACACCTCACCAGAATTCAAAAGCCACAATTATTAATGCTTGCTTAATGGGCTTAATAGACACAGTATTACACTTTATTTTTTACTTATAGGATACAAACCAATTTAATAAGGTTGTATCTATAACCACATGCAATAAATTTAACGAAATCTTTACGCACTAATTAAAGCGGCTAACAAATATTTGTAGGCAACTAAATTATAAGAAACTTTCGCAAATTTTCCACGTTTTCGTAGTTGCCCGTCTGTTCTCGTTTAGATTTTTATCGACTTTCACGTATTTTTTCGTAACAAAATATATGCGGTTTCGTTAATAGAAAAATAAATAGACACATATAAAAAATGTTAACATGAAACTTAAATTAACTTTAAGAAAAGAAGAAAGAATTTCGTTGCGTGTTGTTTCGATGACTGTAACTTTGATAATTTTGACAGTCCACAAATTTTTTAAACGAACGTTTGTCATATCTACTTTATCACAAAGTTGCTTTGACATGGTATTTCTATRTCCAATTGGATTGGTTGGCAAGTCTAACTAGATAAACTGTTCCCAGTTGGATGAGAAATTAAGATGTAAGTCCATAACGTGCGTAAAATCTAACGAAAAACGATTCAGCATATTTGCAAACACAACTTACATTTAAAATAAATTTCTTTTTTATTATATTTCTTATAAAAATAAATGTTTAAGCAGACAYGAAAGTCGCTCCAGTTATTGCATGAAAAATTTCGAAATTAAGTCATATTTTATGACATATCAATTTCGAATTTTTAATTAAATTTATACTTTGCTCATCATCATTATATAWTATTGCATATTAAAGTTAAATAAATTTATATATGATTATWATTCAATATAATAATAATGTAATTATAATATATATGTATTTATTTAATAATTTATAAACATACAATTGTTTATTGGTGCATGCGAAATAATACCAGTATTTGGCAACGCGTACGCTCAAAAATTGTTGCCAACCACGTCTTAAGTGTTTACATTTGCAAATACGCTTTCCAATAAGAATCAACAAAAAAACAACAACGAATTAGACCAAGAAGCAAGTGCAAAATATAAAAATATAAAATGTACACAAAAAGAAACGACGAATAATCGAACACCAAACCAAAAGGGGATCTTCAGAAACAAAAGCGTTTGAATGCAAAGCGTTTTGTACATTCGCTGAGCAAAGTAGTAACTAATATTTCGTTGTATAAAACGCAATAGTKCAAAATAAATACAAAACTAGCCAGACATTCCAAATAGCAATAACAAAGCAGCAACGAACTAAGGCGAAATAGAAATACGATAGAAGTGGGCGAAAAAGCAGTAGCTGCAGAACACTCAAATACAGAAAAAAATTTATCTGTGCAAAGCATAAACAAATAGAGAATTACTAAAAAGGTCAATTGCATTCAATTCGCCAAAATAAAAATAACTGTGTTACAAAGTGAAAGTGTATAATAATAATAATTTTATAAAACTAACGAAAAYAACTGTATAACAGTAATTTTGTGGATTGTTACAGTTCAAAGGAAGTGCCAGGAAAGAATAACTATGGCTACCTCAGGATATCAACTAAATTTCAATCAGGATTTTACGTAAGTGCACGCATTATTCCAAAAATAAAAGTTGCATCAATTTTCTAATTCCAAATCAACATTAAAATGCGTCAAAAGTATTTGGATGTGAACARTTCACGCTTGCAAATGAAACCTTGAAAAACGTAAATAATAAAAAAAATTGCAAATAACAAGATAAATAAGTTGTATAAAGAGCTTTAGAAATGAAATAGAAGSCTCGTAAGCTTCAGCAATGGTTTACTGAAAGTTACTACTTTGTGGAGCTCTGTGCTGAAAACAAAATGCAATGGTTCATTCTTGTTATATACACGGGCATTCAAGCAAACAAAACTCCATGTTTAACCTATATTATTCTAAAAAACGATTGTTGTTAATTTGAAAGAACAGGTTTTCATTTGTTGTGCTTTGTGTGATTATTTCTTACTTAAGTAATTATTATTGTTATGCATCTTGTACGAGCAACAATTTTCAGCTCACAAGTGTTTACGTCAAAGAAGCACACAGCCAACTACACACCCTTATTTCCAAAGCATTTGCRAATTTGTATTGTTGTTGTTTCACAGCAGATGTCTTACTTTGCTTGACTTATGGATATGTAAAACAAAAACTAATTGAGTCGCCTTCGATTAAACAAATCGATGTAATTGTTGTACAGCTGATCATTAATTCCATCACATACATACATATGTCTATATATTTYTGCTGGTGTGTTGAGAACTTATTAAGGTTTGACCTTGATAAAAATTATCTCCAGCGGAAGGCGTGATATTGAAAGGAATCAACTTTAATGAAACAAAAGTACAAAAGAATAGTAATAAATAGGAAAATTGTTCGTGATTCTCACATAAAATCAGCGAAATTGTGGAGAAATGTGCGAAATAAGTAAATTAAAACAAGAAACACTTTACCTTCAGTTGCAACGTAGCTATGTATAATGCCCTGCACAAACAGAAAAAAAATTTACACAAGAACTTGATTTAATCAGTCAGTTTGGATGGCGGCTATGTATATATACATATGTATGGTATACTATTGTGGTCCGATCTAAATAATCTGTTGTGATATTGGAAAATAGTTCATGACAAATTTCGTGAAGATATGTTATCAAATGAAAGAGTTTTCCATATGTATCCGACTTTTTCGTCTGGGTGTTAGAAAAATTATGGCAAACTTAATACACMCTGTCCGGGRTACAAAAAGCAGACGTGAAAAAAGTGCATTAATTAAAGTTCATTTGAATGTTTGAGGGAACAAGAAAGATTGCTAATTTTGCAGCAAAAAGAACAAACATTTTGAGTATAATATGAGTGTGTGCATATAAGATATACAATATATAATAGCTGAACATCTGTAGAGGTATGTTAATGTTAATAAATTGGTTATTAACTAGGCGTCATAAATAAAAAAAAAWTCTAAAATTTGCCATTCAGCTGACTGGGGAGCTATCACCTTTCTAAGGCGAATGCACTTCTGTAAACMACATTGAAAAGTTCAAGGTCTGCTTTATCTCAAACATACCACAACCTGTTATTATTATTATTATTATTTTTTTTTTTTTTGTTAAATGCACACTTTTCTTGCTTTTTGGACTTCAGTATTTATCACTATTCTCCTTATCATTTGTTTGTTGTTAGATGACGGCGTTTGAAATTAGAAATAAATATAAAATTGCAGCCAAAAAATAGATATAATATAATTTTGAAATATATTCGTTTCTATATGTATGTACTGACAGGTGTTTTTTTGTTTTCTATTACTAACGTCGATATTCAACGAATAATTTTTTACCACATTTGTATTCGACTGTTTATATGTGCATGATTAAATACATATTGAGTTTAAAAGTGCAATGTTCATAACGATCAGCATAATTTCTTTACACAAATTATGAATATATAATCAGTTGCACGTGATCACCAACGTGTTGTGTCCGGCGTTTTTCAAATCATTCGACAGCATACAAATACCTACCTAGTGGCCATAGTGACACATCAATTGCAAATTATCGCCGCAGCAGTTCTAAAAAGTATACATACATACATATGTACATATGTACATACATATACATATTTTCGTATCACTCCACAGTTCTATAACTTTAATATTGGGAGCAACGTCCTTTTACCTGCCAATGATTAAGTTTTTGCGTACGTACAATCATACATAAATGTAATATGTTTAAATGCTTGCGAGCATACATAGTATGTATGTACTTATGTACATATATGGATTTAAATTAAAGCATGCATAAGCAATTTTTCACGGCAGCGCAATTTCTGCAATCTTGATTTATTGCATTGGGTATATTATTAAATGTTTATAAATACGATTTCATTTAATTGATAAAGCAGCTTTCTTATATGAGCACTTGTTGTCACTTAGCACAGGGTGCCATAAACAAGATTTCGATTCTTCTAAATATTATATAATATATAAATAAATGTATACGTAAAAACGGTATT
>NW_017534497.1:598357-601938 GCF_001853355.1 Bactrocera latifrons
CTATCTACATACATATGTATGTATGTTTGTGTTAAAATGTATTTATGTAAATATTGTTATTTCTTTTAAGATAGTATTTCTTTTAGTGACTGTATAATTTTATTATCTTACTTCATCAGCAACATTTATTTTCTCATTACTGTTATTATACCCCGTATAGAGTATACAAACTGCGAAGCTTGTAATACCCAGAAGGTTACGTCGATGAGCCTATATAGTGCGAACTAGCCTTCAGTTTTTGAGATATCAATCTGGAATTCTGCATTTGTATCTGCCTCCTAAATAAGTTGCTCCTTTGTCGGAATCGTCGATATCCGACCAATATATAATATATCTATGTAGCTGCCATATAAACCGACCGAATAAAATCAGGTTTTTATATGGAAAMCTTTTTTATTTGACAAGATATCATTACGAAATTTGGTGTTTACTATTATTCAAAGTAGCGGCACAATCTCTAAGGAAATTGTTCAAATCGGAACACTATAGCATATTGTCGCTATATAAACTGACCGAAGTAAATCTAGTTCGTATATGGGTAACTGTATAATCTCCGAAAAAAAATATTCAGATTGAACCACTATAGCATATAGCTGCCATACAAACTAACGGAACAAAATCAAGTTCTTATATGGAAAACTTTTTTATTTAAACAGATATCTTGACGATCCATACCAAATGGATGATTAAACAACCAAARAGTATAATTTCCGAAGAAATTGTTCAGATCGAACCACTATAGCATATAGCTGTCATACAAACTGAACGTTCAAAATCAAAAGAATGATCTCTTTATACCCTTTTATGCTATAAGAAATGCACCTGTAAAGGGTATCAGAGCTTTGGTGCAGCCGAAGTTAACGTTTTTTCTTGTTTTTGTTTGTTATTTTTCGYTATTTGTTACATACACATRTATGTATATTCTATTATTTTATTTTGCTCTATCTTTCTGTTATACGCATGTAAATAMATATGTACATATGTATGTATGTATTAGCCCTGCACGGTTTTTGTTATTGTTGCTTTTTCTATCTCTATGACACGCTGTTTTGACGTACTTTCTGTTTATGTCAAGCTTATTTGTTTTATTTTATCACACAATTTACTATTTATTTGGTCTATTTGCAAATTTTTTTCCCATATACATACATACATACATACATATGTACATACTTTAGTGCAGCCGAATAACGAACTGCGAAATTGATTAAACAATCAAAATACACAATTGTACACTTGTATATATATTTAAACTTGTATATGTATGTTTGTATGTATRTACATATATAATATAATTGTTGATGATTTCATTGCGTCTAACAATAAAAGGGAGACATCCGCTTAATTAATGCGGCAAACAAGTACCAAGTATTATTCGACTCTCACAAGAGTCATATTATTATTAAAGCCTAGCGGGCATTTCTTTTCTAACAAATTATCTGATCAAGCATATAATTGGGATTAAAATTAGTTATAAAGAATTATAATTGTAAATACTATCCACAATATTTAACAAAATAAACAATATAAAGTTTGAGCGTCACTGTTGTAAACTATTTATTTAAAACGTAGTCTGCGTTTATTTAATTTAAATTGATGGGAAAACATATTTTGTCTTTCTCTAATGTAATTGTCGTAGTAAACAATACGTTGCTGACTTACATTGAAAAAATGTGCGAAGTTCATTTTCAATAATTTTGAGATTTTGATGTAAAACAAGAAAAAACGTTAACTTCAAGTTATAAAAGGGTATGCCGTGTTCAATATCTTAGTTCTGAACGCCCAGCTTGTATGGCTGCTATGTACATATGTATATGTATGCTATAGTGGTCCGATCTAAACAAATAAAGTAATAATCGATGACGAATTTCGTGAAATTTTTTTGTCAAATTAAAAAGTTTTCGATATAAGCATTTGTTTTTGATCGTTCAGTTTGTATGACAGCTATATTCTATAGTGGGCCGATCTGAACAATTTTATCAAAGATTATAGCGTTGTCTTAGATAATAATTTTTGTCACATCTCGTTAAGATATCTCGTCATATAAAAGAAATTTCCATACAAAGACTTGATTTTGATCGATTTTTACAAAAATGTACTTATAAAATTCACAATAATTATACATGTACGTATTGCAAATATGTATATAGTATACATACTTATGTTGATATATTGTAAATGAAAACAAGTCATAAATAGGTTATTGCATGCACGACTTTCCAAGCACGCAATAAAAAAACTATCACATTCATGAAAACATTCCATTGGAATTATCTCTGGAGCATTTTGAACTACAGTAAAGCGTCTAAAATGTGTGCTATCAAAATATTTCCAAAATTAGAAATATGAACTTGCCCTAACAGCATACAATGAAAGCTATAATTACAAACTAATGGCAACTCTTATACTCCAAAAAAATCGAAAGTGTCTAGTAGACACCTTTTTTAGTTGCGTAAATGCATGAGGTCATTTCAAAAATTTTAAAACAAAAAAAGCAAAAACAAAAAATAATAAAAAAAACTATTTTACCAAAAACACCACTTGTTTACTTCTATTGTTTATTTCTTTGCATATGTTTTTATCGTCTGTTTCTACCAGAAGCGCTTTTTTGCGAATAACAATTCGTATGAAATAGTAAATATAAACAAAGCACAAAGGCCACTTCAAATGCCACTATTATATACCCAATGGGTATATCAAAGCGACGAATATTAGTTGAGTCATGCTTGAGAAAAAAAAAAACATAAATAAATYAGTTGTTAATAGGCGTTGTAGTTAGCACTGGTTGAGGGCCAAGTGGTGAGTGCCGTAATTGTGGGGCCACGCGTAAGTATTTGTGGATTTGAGCGGGGATATGCGCCATATACTATGCGAACGAAGCTTTTTGTGCGAAACTATAAAATTTATACTACGTGAATACTTATTAGGGTGGACCCAAAAAGTTACCTTATTTTCTTAATTTTTTTTTTTTTTTTGTAACTTGATAGCGTATATAGGTTAGTTTAAAACTGAATAGATTATACGGAATAATATATATAGCGGGAGTCCTTTTGAACATCTACATAGTGAGGTCTGTATGCTCCCAGTTGAGGAGCATAATGACGTTTTCTCCAAGCAGTTTCTGCTAGAGTTTTTTCCTAGAAATCATTCCTACGTCCGTAGCCGTCGAAACAGCAGTTTTCTGAGCAAACCGTTGGATGACTTAAAGGACAACTTATCAACATATTTTGAATAAATATATTTTTTGAATCGGAAGCGTATTGCTGCCAAGCTAACCGATCAAAATCTATATAAATATCTTCTTGAAAGATATATTTATCTTATTAAGTAACTTTAATTCGACTTCAAGGTTTTCTTTTGTATCAAAAAAACAACGTGATATGACCCAAACCTATCTTTGGTCCTGTGAAGAATAGGATAGCTTCGAGTCCGGAGCCAAAATTAACGTTCTTTTTAATATTTTTTACGGTGTTATTGCACTCGTAGTTGGTTGAGTCAAGAATGATAGAAAGAAGTTTTCGACGCGCTACACCTTAAAGAAAACACACTATCAAACGTTCATGGTAATTTCCAAGGGGTTA
>NW_017534497.1:602464-603063 GCF_001853355.1 Bactrocera latifrons
CCTAATTTTTTAAATAAATCTTACAGCAAAATTCGCAAAAATTACCCTTCTATAGGCGATCAGATTAGGTGTACCCATTAAAAGCTTCAGCTCTCCTCTTTTATAACATCAGGAACTATTATATTGTTGTGTCAACGATAATAATGAAATTCATAAATAAGTACCACCCTAATACATATACATTCAAATATACATACCTAAATTCGTATTTAGTATGGAAATTTTAACCAGTCTGCCAGCCATAATCTGTTTACACTGCTAATATACTTCTAAATATGCACAATTGTACAGCTGACGATTGGACTTGATCGAGACAGGGTCACGTGAGTTTAACGTGCCGACGCATTTTTATACCCTGAGCAGGGTATAATAAGTTTGTCACGAAGTTTGTAACACCCAGAAGGAAGGGTCGGAGACCCTATAAAGTATATACATATATAAATGATCGTATGTCGAGCTGAATCGATTTAGCCATGTCCGTCGGTCTGTATATATACGAACTAGTCCCTCAGTTTTTAAGATATCGTTTTGAAATTTTGCAAACGTCATTTTCTCTTCAAGAAGCTGCTTATTTGTCGGAACTGCCGATATCGGACCAC
>NW_017534497.1:604398-617045 GCF_001853355.1 Bactrocera latifrons
TTTTTTTTTTGTTAACTCACACGTTAAACACGTTTGACTTTGCCAGTTTTACAGGGTCAGTCGGTGCARATTCTAAATACAATATTAAACAGCTGGCTTATATAAACACATATGTACATATATGTATGCATACAATTACATACCTACATATATGTACATATGTATGTATGTAGTTTAAATATGGAAAACAAAACTAATACAGGGTTATTTGACACATAATATTGAATATGAAATAGATATGTAGGTAGACAGCTGTGCTTATGTGCATACATACGTACATATGTATGTACCGTGTTATCAAGTTCAAGTGCTGCGTTTTTTGGATGGTTTCAGCTTTTTAAAAAATATTCGTACGCTCTTAACTGGGAAGCTATCATCCACAGCAGGAAGTAATATTATATAATTATTTATATTCCACTATATACTATACATACTTGTACATAATTATATAATGGGGGTACTCAAATTTCTCTGGCCTTAATGTCTCATCTTCTTTGTTGTGCCAGTTGTACACTCATGCACAAAATAAATGTAGTAAACAAAAGTTTATTAAAATTTAAATTTAAATAAATTATTGAATTAATGTTATAAAATTTTTTAGAATATTGACTTGTATATGAAAATTTTTAATAAATCGCTTAGCTTAAAATTTTGAGAACTATTTTGGGTAAGTAAATCTGCCTTTCGATAGAGTTCCTTTGCGTTACCATGAAGAAGTTCGAATAGTAATTGCCCGTCTGAAGAACAACAAAGTGGCGTGGCCGATAGATGGTCTTCCGAGCTATTCAAATACAGCGGCGAAGGACTAATAAGGAGCATTCATTAGCTTGTTTGTAGAATATGGTCTGATGAAAGCGTASCCGGCGATTGGAACTGCTTTGCCCAATCCACAAAAAGGGAGACCCCACAATCTGCGCCAACTACCGTGGGATAAGTCGCCTAAACATCGCGTATAAGGTTCTATCGAGCGTATTGTGTGAAGGCTGTCTCTTATACACATCTAGATGTGTATAAGAGACAGAACTACCGTGGGATAAGTCGCCTAAACATCGCGTATAAGGTTCTATCGAGCGTATTGTGTGAAAAATTAAAGCCCACCGTCGAAAAACTGATTGGACTTTATCAGTGTGGCTTTAGATCTGGAAAATCCACAATCGACCAGATATTCACCATACACAAAATCTTAGAAAAGCTGCTTTTGACAGCACGAAAAAGAGCTGCCCTTCCTCCTGTCATCAATTCAAACAGTCGTCGCACTCGCGATTAAACTCCCACGTCACTGTTGGCAGTCATAACTTCAAAGTCGTAACCATCTGTCAGTTAAATTCTGGTTAAAAAAAGGGTCTWTACAGAAAGAAAGACTTTTAGTTAAGTTAACCAAAACTTAACTGACATATGTATGTATGTATGTTTGCTAACCAGTCATTGAGAAAATGGTCCTTATTAGGCTATATGGCTGTTAGAGTGGAATTCATATTTTTTACAAAAAATCGATTCGTTATATTATTTAYTTAATTTTACTGTTATACTTTAAATAAATATTTCTATAGCCTGTATTTTCCTATATTATTTGAGTTACGATGTTCGAAATTGACTACATTTGTTTACATTCTTACAAKAAATTTATCACTATCACAAAATTGTTTAGATGTCCTATTTTTGTTTTGCCCTTAACTGTATCTGTTCCATATTCATATGCAAATAATTCACTGTGCTCGYTCTACTTTATTGTTTGTTTACAATTTCGCTCACGTTTTGTTCACGATTTGATATACATATGTATATAGGTGATGACATCCACAAATACAGAGGTACATATGAATATACATAGATACTTATATACATATGTCCATGCATACTAGGCATGAGTATAGATAAGTATGTAGTTATGTATTCTAAGAAACGCGSCTTCAATGTTATTGCAATGAATTATTTTATTCTAAATTGGTTTAGCTAATTACTTGCATTCACGCTATGTGCATTTAATTATGGCTACCTTTGTGTGTATTATATATGAATGTACCTATACATATATGTAAGTATGTATGTACATATGTACATTTGTCAAAGGAAGTTGTTTATATAAATACATACGAGTATAGGCAAATAGCAAATATTCACATAGTAYAATTAGGTCAATCAATTTTAGATTAGCAGCGAAACACATGTATATGTATATAAGTATACCCATTACATATGTATGTAGTAAGCTCAAACATTTGTAAATTTAGCACAGTTTACTTCGGAACGAACCATGTCTATCTTCGCTGATGAAAATTATCTCATATACAGTAGCTCACAAAAATAGACGGCCTAGTAAAAAATTCCATTATAAAGTGTGTTCCATTTCGGGGTTCCCTAGCTTTTTAAATAAAAAACACAGCAACTTCTTATTTAATGTTTTTTATCATTCGAAAGAATATTCTTTGGCTTTTATTTTTTGAAGATTTTCTATTTCAAATGTTGGCAGCGGTTACGTCTCATATGGTCCATCCGTKGAGTCCAATTTTCGGAGACTCGTTTAATCATTTCGATTGGTCCAGGGCTTGAATCGAAGCGACTGCAGATTGTAAACTTTAAATATTACCGCAAGAAAAAGACTAACGATGTGATATCACACGATCTTGATGGTCAGGTCTTCTTACCGCCATATTGAAACCAAATCGGTTATCATGGTGCGATAACGGTATTTTGTCATTTGTGAAGAAATATTGACCGATGATTCCAATGGCCCACACACCACTCCAAACTGTTTTTTTTTTTTTACATACCCATTGAGCCAGAAATAGGCTTCAGCTTTTGCACAAGCTGTATTTTATATGTTTCAGTTTAAGATCTTCACGTAAAATACGCAATGTCGTTCCATACATCAGTCCGAGTTGCTGCTAATCAATTCTCTATTGCCTTCGTGTACACTCTCAGCTACGACTGTTTCTATTTATTCCAATTTCGTCACTGTGTGTTGGACGTGGTCTRTACGGTCGAATATTATCCAGTACTGAAGCTGGGTCTCAAGATGGGAGATAGTATTGAAAATAGTTGACCGATTATGTTRKACCATAAGTTGAGCAAGCCGTGCGAAAGACATTCTTTACATTAAGTGAACTTTTATAATAAAATTTAACAATTTGTAAACCTTGTTCAGTCGTAAGTCTTTCCATGATGAAATGTCAAACCATACTGGATAAAAATGACATGATAGCTTGACACCACTTACGCATGATATGTCAAAAAAATGCTATTGAAAAAGGGAAAGGAAATCACCTGTCACAGCGACAATTTTTTTCTTTGGCACTAGTCCTTTGTTTATTTTCTTTTCTAGAGAAGTTGTTCCTAAAACCTAAAGTTGTAGTTATAAAATATCTTTGGACTTCGCGCATCCACTTTTGTAACTTTTTTAACTATTAAGAAAATCGGGTAATCAATCTGGAATTAATTTTTTTACTTTAAGAGGACTGTAGCCACATGTTTTTAAATTAAAGAGAGGAGTAGAGTATATTTTTGTAAAACCAATGCCCTTATTTATGCAAAATTTATTTTTAAAAACCGATGGCACATTATAGATTGACATTTGAAGAAAATTTTATTAAAATTGAAATGGTTGAATGAAGATTTTCCAAACTTTACAATTTGCAATAATTTCGTCTTTTCAAGAAAACAGAAATTCCTAATTTCATCACGAACCAAGTATGTACATAGCCCTACCTTCCTGCCTACCTGAATGCTATAGCTCAATATGGCACTGTAGGTACATTCATACGCACAAACATACCTACATATGCTTTTGTTCCGCTCAGCTGTTGTGCGTCAGCCACCACTAAATTTAATGAAGCGTTAGTAAAATGATTGTGTGTAGTTCGCTTTATGGTTGATTTTCTCATAGGTTTTGTTGTTGTTTGATTTATTCATATAGAACCTCTTTCGTTTATAAACGTTTTGTATATTTTCTTGCTTTTAGAACGCTTGYYTTAATTCTCAACCACTTTATCACTAGTTCATGTTAAGAATTTGCCGTTTGGTGTGAAAAAGTTAAGACTATACTTCACAGGATCATTTCTGTAGTCAGTCTTCATTTACTTTCTTTGCAAATCGAAAGTATTAGCACCCGCGATGAGGAGGTATATCGTTTTATCTGACAGCGTGAGGTTTATGAACTTCATCACTAATTTTGTCTTATGACATATTTGAGATGATGTTTCTTCGATGATCGCTCGGTTTTAACGGATAAAACGACTTCTGAGTGGTCTAAACAAATTTTAAATTAATAAATTCAAAAGTATTAAGTTGAAATTTAGGCAAGCATAAATTTGGTGTGGCATAACATGGCAATGTTGATAATTTACTTTTAGGAATCTCTATTAAAAGAAACAGCTCTTTTAGTCGGCATGRTGCATCCAGATGTCAACATCAGTGCATTGCGAAAAGTATCACTTTTTCCGAAGGCAGTAAAAAATTTATTTTATTAAAAACGTTTGAAACTTGTGAATAACTTAAATTTATTTTGAAATAATACCATATAAACTATGCTAAATAAATAAACTTGAGTTTAACAGTTTATAATAAGGGATTGAAACATACCTTCGGATTCTGCTATAGCATTATTAACCCTTATAATAATATCAGTGGTTTTTCTAAAAGCTATTGCCAAACAATTATCAAACCATTGAGAATAGCAAACTTTTGTATGTCCATTTGTTATGAAATAATCATTGCAAAATGTCGTCGACCAGAGATATAGGTTCGAAGTATTGAAAGAATCACATGTTTGAGCTCCGTTTAGAAGATTTATGATGACAATATTTTATGTACAGAAACGAATTAGTAGAAAATCTACAATTTTGAACAAATGAATGGTCAAGTATTCAGGWCCGGTCAGTTCCGTTCCGAAAACCATCCAAATCCTATTTTAAAAGWCCAATCCAAATCGGATCAAAACTATTCAAGTCCACAGATATCGTATACATTCATATGTGTATAAAAGTTCTTGTTACAAATTACAGTCAATCTGTGAGATACATATGTATGTATGTATATTAGTATATATTATAGAAATTTGCCAAGAAACTTCTTTTTTAAATAATAGTATGCCCGTATGTCAAAAGTGGATTGAGTAGGATCAATAATTCCCTTGTATCTAAAAYAATATACAGATTTGCAATTTTGATGCAAGTTGCAAGAATATAAAATGTTCGGTGGCCAACAATGACCAATTTTTTTAATTAAAGATTTAGTTTTAATCTTGTGGAGGGACTTAAAAATTTAAAATTATTTTTAAATACAAAAAAGGAAGTAAATTAAATTCATATATGTATCAAGTTTCAAATGATGCATTATTTAGAACCCTGTACAGGGTATTTAAGATTTTTAAAATTACTAAGGAAATTTTAACAGAATTCGTACGTAATTTGTTCGATTTTTTTAAAACTAGAGATGATCTCCATATACATACATATGTACTAAAAAAGGGAATGAAATAGTATGACACATTTAAATTCTCCTCGTACATTATTCATACTACTACTACATATGTAAATAGTAGAGCTGCGTCTATACGATCCTTGGGTCATTGGTTCGAAACCTGTGACATACTTATTATATTATTATTTTTTTCAATGCTTTTAATTTTTTTTTTTTTAATTATAAAATCTTTATTTTAGAATCTCCAATATACACATTAATAATTTAATTTAAACATTTATGAACACATTGTCGCTATTAAATAAATGTAAACATATGTATGTACATATGTAAGTACATTCATGTTTATGCATGTTTCCAACTTTTTAACCTCAAACGTGCAAATTATATTTTATTTATGCATGTTTCCAACTTTATCCAAATTTTAACCATAAACGCGCAAATTATATTTGCAGTTGAAGCATTTCAATGAACACCACGTAAACGTTTTATTAATCAGCTGAAGCAAACAAAATGCGAAAAATTCTTACCCACATTCACAGAGACATATACATATGTACATATATTTTATATATGGTATTCTCTCTTTAAATTGTTGTTGCTTGTTTGTTGCCAAGTGCCAGAAATAAACCAAAGCAGTCACCAAATAACCAACCACCGAACTTACCTACCTACCTGCTCACCGCTTGTCTGTCGCTTTACTTATCTGCTTTTTATTCCATGCATGGCATGTTTTGTTACGCACACCGTACTGACTTGCAATTCTCATATGGTTAATAAATATGTGCAATGAAGTAGTTTTTTGTTGGCGTTAGTAAGTTAGCTTTGCGCAGAGGCGATATCGTAACCAATGAGGTTCTACCGAGGTGCGATTATTGCTAGTTGAAAACTTTAACCAATACCCCGCCGTGGAGGACGTGAAATACCGTCCGCCAAGGCAATTTTTGGAAGCCCGAGAGGGCTTGTTAATTAATAAATCCCACATAATTTTAAGTGTAGTTTATTATTTATTTTGTGTTTGTTGGTAATTATATTATTTTACATTAGCGCTTGAATTTTGTTGTATACTGAGAATAGTAGGCAATAGTTGTGCGATATATATTTGAGCGGCGAATAAAATAGCTGGACAGTTTGAGGATCATCGTTCATCATAATTTAGTCCATTGAGTTATAAAATTCATAAAAAATAAGAAATTTTCCCAAATATAATCAAACTTTAACTGTTAATATCTTTTAAACCGGTTGGGTTTACGAAAAAATCGTACTGACCTTTGTTGTAGAGCATTCAATTTCCTACAAAATCTAAGGAACAAGCTATTTTTTCAAGTAGTTGAAAGSGAGATATAAAACTTTCTATATGATAATAAGAAAAAATAGAAAATTGTAAGTAGGAACGACCTTTCCGTTACAATTAAGAACTCATTCTTGGAGAGGTTTCCTTAGAAGTGTCTAGGAAACCATTTTTCAGAGTACCAAACGAAAAAAAAAATTTTTTGGTTTTGAATCAACCTAATACATATACAGTGTCTCACAGCCAAATGATGCAGCACTGATATGTAGTAGCACTTGACAAAAAAACAATTTCATCTGAAAAAAATTAAAAATTTACCTATTTTGTTATTTGATATAAGCATGTATTTTCTTGTAAAACACAAAATCAACTCAAATTTAAATTTTTTCGGAAACGGTTAGCAAAAATTCACACACTTACAGAAAATCAAGCTCACAGCGAAAGTGATGCACTGAAGTTTACCGTTAGTGGCGACGGCTTGGCGGGAATTTCCGAATGTCAGCTATTATGTAACGATAAAATAACTGAATTAGAAACAATATTTGATAGTTTTGCATTCAAGTGTCGACATTTACACAGTGCAGATCAAAATGGGTTGTCAAACAACAGTTGAARTGCGYGAATTAGTTTTAAAACATTATAAAGATGGCAAAAGCCAACGAAAAATCGCAGAAGCAGTGAAATTSAGCCACGGAACTGTTCAATATATCATTGAACGCTACATTCGTGAAAATYGTGTAGAAAATAAAACTAAAAAGGCCCATAATAAAATTTTTAATGAAGTYGATTCTCGTTGGATAGTTCGGAAAATACGGGAAAACCCTCATTTAAGTGCTCCAGCATTGACAAATGATGTGRAAAAATATCTCGGAAAGAAGTGCCACCCGGAAACCGTGCGAAGAATCCTTAGGGAAGCCGACTTCAATGGACGCACAGCTCGTAATAAGCCATATAACAGCGCAAAAAATCGAAGKKCACGACTAAAATTTGCTAAAGAGCATTTATGTAAGGATGAAAGCTTATGGACTAGCSTAATTTTTGCAGATGAAAGTAAATTCAAACYTTTTCGATCAGACGGTAAGAGCTACGTATGGAGAAAGCCAAATATAGAGCTTCATCCACAGAATTTGCGGAGCACTGTAAAACACGCTGGAGGGCATGTAATGGTGTGGGGTTGCATCTCCTCTGCTGGTGTTCGAAATTTGGCTTTCATTGATAGTGCTATGGATAAAACTATGTATGTACATATTTGAATATCTTGAAAGCAAATTTGTTACAAAGTGCCTCAAAATTAAATATTAGAGAAGGTTTTCAATTCTACCAGGACAACGATCCAAAGCATAAATAAGCAAGTTGGCTTATTTGGAACTGCCCACATGTGGTACAACCGCCAGCACAATCTCCAGATTTAAATGCTATTGAGAATCTGTTTTCAGTTTTGGAGCGAGTGATTCGAAAATATGAAATTCGAATTCAGGCTGATCTGAAAACTGCTTTGGAAGCTGAATGGAACAAAATATCCAAAAACTACACAAACAAATTGGTAGAATCGATGCCTAGGCGCATGAAAGCTGTCATAGATAACAAAGGTTATCCTACGAAGTATTGATCAACCGAAAATTTAAGTTTTGTTTAAAAAAATCGATTTATTTATTTATGTATTTGCTTATTTAGATATTGCATCATTTTCGCTGTGAGGTAAAATTTAAGGCTGAATTCGTTTTTTTGTTTTTATTAAATGAAATAAGAGTAAAATGTGAGTTTTAAAAATAATATTTAAAGAAATACATCTGCCACTAATAATTGGCACTCATAAACAAACAAGTTTTGGCTTTTTATTTTTTATTAAGCATGCTTTAAAATTTTGCATCATTTTGGCTGTGGTTCACTGTACCTCCTTCTCCCATCCCTCATATACTAAAAATAATGAGGTATTTATTTTTTTGTGGATGAAACCTAAAAAAAAGTTTTCTGCTAGAAGATACTGCCTGTATAGTGACCTACAGTCGAAAAAAAACGAGCAATTACCAAAAAAAAAAAAAAAAAACAGTTGTTTTAATCTCTATATTTTCTTTTGCTCTTTCAGTTCGATTTCCGTTTTGGATGGTAGCGATGGTTTTCGTATCTTCTCCATTAGTAGCTGTGACAAGGTTGAGGAGATTTTCACCAGYGATGCCGAGCATATTATTTTAATGGAACGTCTCTTCAACACCTCACTAGTGGTGATGGTCACTGCCGAGAAGCCTCATTGCTTGCAAATGCTGCACTTCAAGAAGAATCAGAAAATCTGCAATTGTGTCTACCCCACAAATATACTGAGCATACGTATGAATCGTACGCGTTTGATTGCTTGCCTGGAGGAGAGCATACACATACACGATATACGCGACATGAAGCAATTGTACTCCATTGAGAATATAGCGCCCAATGAATTGGGCCTCTGCTCRCTGTCGCTCAACTCGCATTTGGCCTTTCCCATTAGCAGCACCAGCGGTGACTTGCGTCTGTATAACGCCTCCAAACTGAAACCGGGCATTGTTATACATGCGCACGAAAGCCGTTTATCGGCATTGAATTTTTCGCCGAGCGGTCAGCTATTAGCGACCGCCTCCGAGCGTGGTACTGTGATACGTGTGTTCTGTGTGAAGACTGGTCAGCGCGTGCAGGAATTCCGACGCGGCGTAAAGCGTTGTGTACGCATAGCTTCGTTGGTRTTTTCGGTTAATTCAAAATTTCTCTGTGTCACATCTAATACGGAGACAGTGCACATATTCAAAATCGACGAAAAGGCTGTGATGATGCCACTAGAGGGTGAGTAATCACATAAAATRCAACTAATTGGAAATCCACTCATAAAGTGTATTTATTACTTAYAGCTGAAGCCTTGAAGGCGGCTAACGCTGCTGCTGACAAGCAACCGGAAAAATCATCGTCATCGTCGGCGAATGCCGAGGCCAGTGGTTCGGATGTGGTCTCATCATCGCCGAATAGCGGCTGGTCCGATTATCTGTCGAAGGCGGTGTCCTCGTACCTTTTGCCAACACAAGTGAGCGATGTGCTTGCGCAGGATCGCGCCTTTGCCACAGCTGTGTTGGCTCAACCCGGCATGCGGCACATTTGTGGCTTGACGTACGTACAAAAGGATCTGAAAGTGTTGATCGCTAGCCAGGAAGGMTTTCTCTACATTCATGAGTTCGACGCGGAACAGGGAGGCRCATGCAAACTGCAGGCTGTCCATGATTTGCGCGGTGCACTCGACGGTGTCGTTGGTGAGTGAATGACTTATTTTCTAGTTTTTAAGTGGTTATAACCACTTGTGAATTTCAAAAAATCGATTTTATACTCTGAATAGGGTATATTAAACTTGTTACGACAAAATTAGCCGTCGGAGACCCTATAAAAACTATTTATAAAGAATCAGCATGACTGTTAGTCCGTCTAGCCGCCTGTCTGTATAGGCCAACTCGCCACTCAGATACCATACAAACTGGCCGGTCAATCTCACGTCCTTATATATCTTCAGGAAATTTTGCGTAGATTATTATGCAAAGCAGCGCTACGATCTCTAAATATATCGTTCACATAGAAAAACTATTTCGAATTATATTCTAGGATTATTTTAATTTATGTGTTTTTAAAAACAGTATTTAATTACTTATATATATATTTAATATTATTATTATTTATTTTTCTTAAATTATTTACACTTATAGAACTAAGCCTCTCTGAAAGCAGCGACAAAATGTCACCTGGCTCATCTAATAAGGAGGCTAGAGGTAACGACAATGTACCGACCATAAATGTGACCGGCGGTAAGGCTACACAAACTGATAGCACGCCAAAATCTAGCAAACCAACAACAAGTACAAATGCCAGCAGCGGTGCGAAAAGTAAAAAGAGTACCGTTGCGCGCTGTATCATAGAAAATCCAGATCCAGTGCCGGACAATTCGTATGCCGGCATACTAAAGGGCCACCAAAAGGCTGATCCACTAACAGGTATTAACTATTTGATGGTGTCATTAATATATAAACATATACATATTCATATAWTTGTGTATGTATATGTACATATGTTACTATGAGCAAAAAATAGTGAGACTTTGTTCATAATTTTAAGTAAACCCTATGGAGCCCAATACACTTGTGTCAACTTTTTTTTTCCAATTCTCAGTTGTTAAAGCTATTTCCGGGATAGCCTCTGTTTTTTCGAAAAATTTTGTGATTTTGGAACCAATTGTGCTTTCATTTTTCTTAGGCCCAAATGATCTTTTAAAATGGTTTTCACTGTTCCTTCCGATATTCCAACGATGACAGTAAGATCTCTGACTATTAATCGTCGATACTCAAGCATCAATTTTTTTATATTATTGTTTATCATCAGCTGATATTGATAGCCGTCCTGGGCGTGGTTCGTCGTCCACGCGTGCTCCACCGCTTTTAATAATTTGTATCAGTCAAAAAAACTCGCTTGATTGTCACCAACAGTTATCACTGAAAGTCTCTGACAGCTTTCAGAAGATTTAGAATTAAAAATTTGATTCCGAACAGAAAATTAGGGGAACTTCTTGCTGAATAATTTCATTCATGATAAAAATCGTTTTAGCGTACACTAAATCAGAGAACGTAAAACAAAGCATTCTTTTATGTCCTCTGACTAAATACTAATAATTATTTCAATGTCACTTTTGACACAGATGTCACTGACATTTCATACAACCTGAAGAAAGATGTTGCCACCAATGGGGTTTCGCGCGAAATTTTAATTTAAAATTCTTACTATTTTTTGCCCACATTCCATTTGTATATTAATCTACTTTGGCGCTTAATTTTTCCTCATCTCCTCTCAACACAAAATTACTAAATTATTTTCCTTTCCATATAAATTTGCTATCAAATTCTCTGCAATGGCAATGAATTTGACAACGCCCGACACTTCTTCATCTTCATTTTCAGCAGACTCTGCCAAGTACCGTAAGCTCTGTGATGCCATTGATACGCCGAGCAAACTCTTTGATGAGCGCCAATTTCCGCCAGTGGCGATTGCGGCCCGCGACTGACCAACGAAACGCGTGCGAAACGAGGAGAAGAATYTTCACGCCGTTGTTGAAAGCTTAAATTTGAATTGAATGTACAAAATTTAATTGCAAATGCAGTTTTTAATTGTATGTGCGGCTATCGCAAAGGCACAGCTGCAACAAAAACAAAAAATTTGTAATAATAAATTAACAATTAAATTAGCAAAATATAAAGCGTACCAATTAGCCGATAATTATTGTTTAAAAACAAATGTCTTACATTTTAATGCAAAAAAAAATCAAGAAAATAAAAAAGAAAATTATACTTACACGCCTAATTGTTAGCGCATACGCAGATGCAAAGTATTAATATTAGTTGTAGCATTTTAATTCACATACATATGTACATTTATGTAGCATAAAAGCAAACGATATTTGTTAGCCAATTAAGCTTACTAAGCATTTACTTATACACACACTATACATATATATATTATATATACATACATATATACAATTTAAATAATGTACTAAACTATAGCCGACATGTGACTAAATCTTACGATTTTATGCTTTACGCTCTCTTTTATTTTAAATTTGTTTATTTGTYTGTTTTGTGAGGCCCACAAATAGGCGCCTACGAAATCTTAGTATTTAAAGTTCAACTTTTTTTTTATATACACGATATGTTACTATGCTATACGTTACTATGCTATCTCAAAATACTCTCGATAAATATTGGTTTTATGTAATTCTAAATTTTTTACACAAAAAAAGAAATTAAAAATGTGATTTTAATATTTTTTGCAAAATAATTTCAATGCTGGTAGTAATATTACTTAATTATTAAATATTTGGGAAGAGCAAATTTGGCCTTCTCGTTTCTTTTTTTAGTCTTATGATTTATTTTTTATATTCTTA